>NC_056726.1:322558453-322610953 GCF_019279795.1 Protopterus annectens | reverse complement strand
AAGGGAGGATGGCAAAACTATAAAGCATTAGGAGCTGCCAAAATGCCCTGTAAAATTGCAGTGGCAAATCCAGCCCTAGATTTAGAGTAAAGTGGAAGGTGGTAATGCTTAGAGAAAGTATGCACTGAACTCCAAGTAGCTGCCTCCGAAATATCTTTAGTAGCCACCCCCCTTTAAAAAAGCTGTAGAAGTGGCAGTAGCCCTAGTGGAATGAGGCCTAATCCTAGCTGGAATCTCCTTACCATGATGGGAATAACAGAAAGCAATACAAAAACCAATCCACTTAGAAATAGTTTGTTTTGAAACAGGTTTGCCCTGAGAACTCAAGGCAAATGAAACAAACAACTGCTGAGACTGCCTGAACCCTTTAGTTCTGCTCAAATAATATCGCAACTGTCTGTGTATATCCAAAGTGTGCAAAATCTTCTCCCCTTTATTTTGGGGATTTGCATAAAAAGTAGGCAAATGAATAGTTTGGTTTAAAGCCACACTAGAAACCACTTTAGGCATAAAGGAAGGGTTAGTACGCAAAGACACCCTATCCTTGTGGAAAATTAAGAAAGGCTCAACCGCCATAAGGGCCTGTAATTCAGAAACCCTTCTCGCAGAGGTAATGGCCAACAAAAAAGCAGTCTTCCATGATAAATATTTCAACTCGGCAGTAGCTGCAGGCTCAAAAGGTTGTAGAGTGAGTTTCTCCAACACAAAATTGAGATCCCAAGCAGGAGTAGGAGCTCACGTGGGGTCTTATATTCTTTGCCCTCTAAGGAATTGCTTAAACAAAGGATGAGAAAATAATGGTGGGTCACAGTCATAGTGAGCAGAAATTGCTGCAGCATGAACCTTTATAGAGGAGAAGGACAACCCTTTGTCCAATAACTCAGTAAGGTATTGAAGAGCAACACTTAAATTAGGTTTAGAAACATCAAAGTCCTTTGCTGTACTCCAAATTAAAAATCTCCTCCATTTATCTGCGTAAACTTTCCTTGTACTAGGCCTTCTGGCCTCCAAAATAACATTCAAAACTTGTTGTGGAAGCTGAGACCCTCCAGGGTTTAAAACAGAATATGCCAGGCTGTTAGATGCAGAGAGTGAAGTTCGACATTGAGTAAATGACTGTTCTCCTGAGACAGCAGGTGTGGAATCGAAGGCAAAGGCCATGGAGGCTCCCGTACCAGACTTCTCAGTAATGGGTACCAGTGCTGTCGAGGCCAATCCGGAGCTATTAAAATCATAGTTGGCTTGTCCTGTCTGACCTTCAGGAGTACCTTTGGGAGGAGAGGCAGTGGTGGAAAGGCATACACGTGAAGATTGCTCCAATTGAATGAGAGAGCATCCACTTTCCAAGCTGTGGAATGAAACCTTTTTGTGCAAAACTTTGGCAACTGGTAATTTAGTGGAGAAGCGAACAGATCTATGTCTGGAGTTCCCCATAACACTGTCAATTTTTGAAATACATGAGGATCCAATTTCCACTCGTGGGGATCCATAATTTGTCTGCTCAACACATCTGCTAAGGAGTTCTGTGTTCCTGGCAGAAACCTTCCCTGAAGATTTAGCTGTAAACTGAGAGCAGTCTCCCACAAAATCATTGCTTGTCTGCAAAGAGGGTATGAATGTGTCCCCCCTTGCTTGTTGATGTACCACATGACAGTTGTGTTGTCTGTTTGAATCAACACCTGCCCTGGAAGAAGTAAATCCTTGAAAGCTATCAATGCAAATTGGACTGCTAACATCTCCTTCAAGTTGATATGTAAATGTTGAAGTCTGGCAGGCCACGTGTCTTGTACCCATTTTCCATTTAGATGAGCTCCCCAAGCTTTGTCTGAGGCATCCGTCGTTAGAATCTGACTCGCCTCTGGTCGGGTCACAGAGAGTCCCTTGTTTAGGTGACATTCCTGAGCCCACCACAAAAATTCCTTTTGAATGCAAGGTATTATCTGAATGACAGTGTCCATATCTTGGCAGTGTTAGTCCATACATTTTGAGATACCATTGTAGCTTCCTCATATGCAGTTTGGCATTGGGAAGTACCAGAATACAAGATGCCATGAACCCCAAGGCTTGAAGGACTGTCCTTGCAGTCAACCTGGACTGACGAGACAATTGATGGAAATAAAGAGAAAGATTCTTTTGTTTGTCCGGGGTCAAAAAGGCCATCTGGGATGCTGTATTCAGTCTCACACCCAGAAAGCACATGTCCTGAGAGGGTACTAGACTGGACTTTATTTCGTTCACAGAATACCCTAGGCATCTTAACACTGCCATCACATACTGTAAATGATGAAGAAGTTCGTCCTTTCCTTGAGCCAGAATCAGGCAATCATCCAAATAAGGATAGATTTGTATTCCTCTTAACCTGAAGACAGCTACCACTGGAGCCAGAACCTTCGTGAACACTCTGGGCGCAGTAGATAAGCCAAAGGGCAATGCAGAGAACTGATAATGAAAAGTCCCAGCCCGAAAACGCAGATACTTCCTGCAACTGGGCCTGATAGGAACATGAAGGTAAGCCTCCTTGAGATCCAGAGTCACCATCCAGTGATCTTTGCCCAGCAGAGGTAAAAGCTGTTGTAAAGTACAGTTTTGTACCTACCATAAATGTAGATGTTCGAAGATCCACATTGCTGCAGTCCTAACAATTGGGTAGTCCGCTGTCCTCGGTCGGCCCGAATATCAAAGTATAAGGCTGACGTCGGTCAGGGCGCATTTGACTGACGTCAGTACGTCAGGGTACAAATGCGCATGACCGGCGTCATATCCTCAGTCTTTTCTTGCCCCAGATGTCAGAAGACCCTAAAAAGAAAGGTCAAAACCAAAAGACAGCAAACAACCAACCAACCACCCTTGCACTAACTATAGTACAATATATACAATATACACAAAATGTACAACCCAACCCACACAACCACCTCTAACAGAGGGGAAGGAGGGAGGAATTGGACTGCAGCAATGTGGATCTTGAACATCTACATTTATGGTAGGTACAAAACTGTACTATGTTCTTCATCTCACATTGCTGCAGTCCTAACAATTGGGTAGAATCCCAAAGCAGAGATAAGGGAGGATGGCTAACTACAAGGAAGCAGGAGCTGCCAAAATGCCCTGTAAAACAGCAGTGGCAAAACCAGCCCTAGACTTAAGAGTAAAGTGGCAGGTGATAATGCTTAGAGAAAGTATGTACAGAACTCCAAGTAGCTGCCTCCAAAATATCCTTGGTTGCCACTCCCCTCAAAAAAGCTGTTGAAGTGGCAGTAGCCCTAGTGGAATGAGGCCTAATCCCAGCAGGAATCTCCTTGCCATGATGGGAATAACAGAAAGCAATGCAAAACCCAATCCACTTAGAAATAGTTTGTTTTGATACAGGCTTGCCCTGAGAACTCAAAGCAAAAGAAACAAACAACTGCTGAGACTGCCTGAAACCTTTAGTTCTGTCCAAATAATAACGCAACTGCCTGTGGACATCTAAAGTGTGCAAAATCTTTTCCCCTTTATTTTGGGGATTTGCATAAAACGTAGGCAAATGAATAGTTTGGTTCAAAGCCACACTAGAAACCACCTTAGGCATAAAGGAAGGATTAGTATAATGATACCCTATCCTTATGGAAAATCAAGAAAGGCTCAACTGCCATAAGGGCCTGTAATTCAGAAACCCGTCTTGCAGAGGTAATGGCCAACAAAAAAGCAGTCTTCCATGATAAATACTTCAACTCAGCAGTAGCTGCAGGCTCAAAAAGGTTGTAGAGTGAGTTTCTCCAACACAAAATTGAGATCCCAAGCAGGAGTAGGAGTTCTTCGTGGGGGTCTTATATTCTTTGCCCCTCTAAGAAATTGCTTGAACAAAGGATGAGAAAACAATGGTGGGTTGCAATCATAGTGAGCTGAAATTGCTGCAGCATGAACTTTAATAGAAGAGAAAGACAAACCTTTGTCTAGTAACTCAGTAAGATATTGAAGAGCCACACACAAATTAGGCTCAGAAACATCAAAATCTTTTGCTGCACTCCAAAACAAAAATCTCTTCCATTTGTCTGCGTACACTTTCCTTGTACTAGGCCTCCTAGCTTCCAAGATAACATTCAAAACTTGCTGAGGAAGTGGAGGCCCACTATGGTTCAAAACAGAATATGCCAGGCTGTTAGGTGCAGAGAGTGAAGCTTGACATTTAGCAAATGGCTGTCCTCCTGCGACAACAGGTGTGGAATCGAAGGCAAAGGCCATGGAGGCTTCCACACCAGACTTCTCAGTAATGGGTACCAGTGTTGTCGAGGCCAATCCGGAGCTATTAAGATCATCCTTGGCTTGTCCTGTTTGACTTTCAGAAGTACCTTTGGGAGGAGAGGCAGAGGTGGAAAGGCATACACATGAAGATTGCTCCAATTGAAAGAAAGAGCATCCACTCTCCAAGCTGTGGGATGAAACCTTTTTGTGCAAAACTTTGGCAGCTGATGGTTTAGTGGAGAAGCGAACAGATCTATGTCTGGAGTTCCCCATGACACTGTCAATTTCTGAAAGATATGAGGATCCAATTTCCACTCGTGGGGATCCATAATTCGTCTGCTCAACACATCTGCTAAGGAGTTCTGTGCTCCTGGCAGAAACCTTGCCTGAAGATTGAGCTGTAAACGGAGAGCAGTCTCCCACAAAATCATTGCTTGCCTGCATAGAGGATAAGAATGCGTCCCCCCTTGCTTGTTGATGTACCACATGACAGTTGTGTTGTCTGTTAGAATCAACACCTGCCCTGGAAGAAGTAATTCCTTGAAAGCAATTAATGCAAACTGGACTGCTAACATCTCCTTCATGTTGATATGTAGATGTTGTAGTCTGACAGGCCACTTGTTTTGTATCCACTTTCCATTGAGATGAGCTCCCCAAGCTTTGTCTGAGGCATCTGTCGTTAAAATCTGACTCACCTCTGGCCGGGTCACAGAGAGTCCCTTGTTTAGGTGACATTCCTGAGCCCACCACAAAAATTCCTTTTGAATGCAAGGTATTATTTGAATGACAGTGTCCAGATCCTGGCAGTGCTGTGTCCACACATTTTTGAGATACCATTGTAGCTTCCTCATATGCAGTTTGGCATTGGGAAGCACCAGAATACAAGATGCCATGAACCCTAAGGCTTGAAGGACTGTCCTTGCAGTCAGCCCGGACTGATGAGATAGTTGATGGAAGTAAAGGGATAGACTTTTGTTTGTCCGGGGTTAAAAAGGCCATCTGGGATGCTGTATACAGTCTCACACCCAGAAAGCACGTCTTGAGAGGGTACTAGACTGGACTTTATTTCGTTCACAGAATACCCTAGGCATCTTAGCACTGCTATCACATACTCCAAATGATGAAGGAGCTCTTCTCTTCCTTGAGCCAGAATTAGGCAGTCGTCCAAATAAGGATAGATCTGTATTCCTTTTAGTCTGAAGAAAGCTATCACTGGAGCCAGAATTTTCGTGAACACTCTGGGCGCAGTAGATAAGCCAAAGGGCAATGCAGAGAACTGATAGTGAGAAGTCCCAGCTCGAAAACGTAGATACTTTCTGCAATTTTTAGTCTGATAGGAACATGAAGGTAAGCCTCCTTGAGATCCAAAGTTACCATCCAATGATCTTTGCCCAGCAGAGGTAAAAGCTGCTGCAACGTCAACATTTTGAACTTGGGAATGTCCAGGTAAGTGTTGAGGATAGATAAATCCAAAATTGGTCTCCACGTGTTCCCCTTCTTTGGTACTAGGAACAGGCGAGAATAAAATCCTAGGCCCACTTCTGGCAGAGGGACCGGCTGTATGGCCCCTAGTTGGAGCAACATAGAAATCTGTTTTTGAGCCTCTATTCTTTGTTGAGGAGGAACGTCTGGCATGCCTGTGAAAGGAGGCAAGGTATGGAAATAAAACCTGTAGCCGTGGTGTATGATATCCAATACCCATCTGTCCTGGGTAATTAAACTCCAATTTTCTTTGAAAAGTGCCAACCGTCCCCCCAAAGGTGCTGCCAGACGAGCAGGCTCTGGCAGCTGAAAAGGTAGGTCATTGGGTCTGCTTACGAAAGGACTGACCCCTGCCCTCACCCGAAGCCTGTGCAGGAGAACTTCCTGTTCTAGGCCTGAAAGAGCCCTGAGCTCTGCCCTTACCACGTCTAGATCTACCCCTAGACTGGGAATCATAAGAAGGATACGTCCACCCCTTAGTAGGCCAATTTCTACTAAACTTTGGAGGCTGGACTTGCAAAAAATCTTTAACAGTCTGCATAGACTTAGCCTTGTCTTCCATTTTCTTTAAAACTGTCTCAACAGGAGGACCAAACAACACATCAGATTGTAAAGGAGCATCTAAAATCCTTGTTTTAACATGTTCAGACAAATTCTGATCCCTCAGCCAGGCGTGCCTGCGAAGAACTGACCCAGTGGTAGCCACCCTAGAGGAGGCCTGTACAGCATCAAAACCACATTGCAAAGAATGCTTACCCACCTGTTCAGAAACGTGCACTAAATCTTGCAACTCCTTACAATCAATACCTACTGCCAGAGCATCAACCTTAGATTTCAATTGTGAAAGGAGATAATTTTGGTATTTCAACATGTGAAACTGGCAATTCAGAGCCCTCATAGCAAGAGTGGAAGAAGTATAGACTTTCTTGCCCCATCTATCCAAGGCCCTAGCCTCCTTGTCTGCAGGAACCGGATTCTTAACAACAGAAGCCTTAACACCTTTAGGCCCATGGCTAACAGTTTCTGGGTCTGCCCTAGGACTCTTAAAAAGATACTTATGCGCTTCAGGCACCCTGTAATACCTATCCGGCTTAACAGGAGCAGGAGGCAAAGAATCAGGATTAAGAGAAGCTTCCATAAAAACATCTTCCACTACAGTCAAAACAGGAGGTATAGCCAAAGGCCTATGCTGGGGTAACAACAGAAATTCCCTAAGCCTTTTTCTGGAATCAGAGTCCTGACCTTCCCACTTAAAATGCTCCCTCATGGAATGAAGAGTTTCTGAAAAAGAAAAATCCTCAGGGGGAGTAGCAGAAGGAGTAGAATCATCCACATCAGAATCAGAATAAGGAGAGTACTCCTGCAAGTCTTCAGCCGAAGACTCAGAAACATCTGAAGCCTGCTCAAAACCCCCCAGCTCAGGCTCCACTCTAGGCCGCTTATGAGGAGGGGGCATAGAACCCCTAATCAAAGTAATCAAATCTTCTGCCATTTTAAGCATATGCTTCTTGGGCACAGTACCTGAAGAGCTAGGGGTAACACTAACTGAAGCTAAACCTGGCCTGCCCCTGGGGGAAGCCTTGGAAACAGAAGGAGAGGGCCTAGCCACCTTAGGAAGGGAGGGGAGTATAGTAACATGAGAAGCCCCCTCAGCCTGACTAGTCTCCTGAGAGGCCACATCTTGTAATAACAAGGTCTCCCCCTGGGAACACAAAGAAACCTCTGGTGGAGCCACCGGCTCCACTGACACCTCTAAAGAACCGGCGTCTGGTACAGACGGTTCTTCAAGCCTAGGCTTAACTGCCTTGTCCTTGCGTTTCTTTGAAGAAGCGGGCGGAGCATCCGACGGCATTTTATAGTTACACCGCTTCCCAAAGACTAACCTTGCACAATCCAACCGCCTCTTTATAGTGCGTTTATTAAATCTAGCACAAGAGCAACAGCCAACAACGTCGTGCTCAGGCCCTAAGCAAGGAATACACAAAGTATGATAATCTTTATGCGGTATCTGTTTCCCACAAGAAATGCAATTATTAACTTTTTCTGACATCCGGTAAATGACTGAGGCAAGAAAAACTAAAATATTCTAACGGGTACTTAGCCAACTTTGAACCCGGTCTGAAACTTCTAAATCGAAAAATCTCTGAACACCAACCGGCACTTGCAATACTGCTTCTGCATCGGACCATGCGGCAAAAAAGACTGAGGATATGACGCCGGTCATGCGCATTTGTACCCTGACGTGGCGTCAGTCAAATCCGCCCTGACCGACGTCAGCCTTATACTTTGATATTCGGGCCGACCGAGGACAGCGGACTACCCAATTGTTAGGACTGCAGCAATGTGAGATGAAGAACATCGTCAACATTTTGAACTTGGGAATGTCCAGATATGTGTTGAGGATAGATAAATCCAAAATTGGTCTCCACGTGTTCCCTTTCTTTGGTACTAGAAACAGGCGAGAATAAAATCCTAGGCCCACTTCTGGCAGAGGGACCGGTTGTATAGCTCCTATTTGAAGTAGTAGAGAAATCTGTTTGTGAGCCTCTAGTCTTTGCTGAGGAGGAACGTCTGGCATGCCTTTGAAAGGAGGCAAGGTATGGAAATAAAACTTGTAACCTTGGTGTATGATATCCAATACCCATTTGTCCTGGGTAATTAAAATCCAATTTCCCTTGAAGAGTGCCAACCGTCCTCCCAAAGGTGCTGCCAGGCAAGAAGGATCTGGCAGCTGAAAAAGTAGGTCATTGGGCCTGTTTACGAAAGGACTGGCCCCTGCCCTCACTCGAAGATTGTGCAGGTGAACTCCATGTTCTAGGTCTGAAGGAACTCTGAGCTCTGCCCCTACCACGTCTAGATCTACCCCTAGACTGAGAATCAGAAGAAGGATACGTCCACCCCTTAGCAGGCCAATTTCTACTAAACTTCGGAGGCTGAACTTGCAAAAAATCTTTAACAGTCTGCATAGACTTAGCCTTGTCTTCCATTTTCTTCAAGATTGACTCCACAGGTGGACCAAACAACACTTCAGACTGCAAAGGAGCATCCAAAATCCTTGTCTTAACATGGTCAGATAAATTCTGATCCTTAAGCCAGGCGTGTCTGCAAAGAACTGAACCAGTGGCAGCCACCCTAGAAGAGGCCTGCAAAGCATCAAAACCACACTGTAAAGAATGCTTACCCACCTGTTCAGAGACATGCACCAAATCTTGTAATTCTTTACACTCAATGCCTTCTGCCAGAGCATCCACCTTAGATTTCAATTGAGAAAGAAGAAAATTTTGATATTTCAACACATGAAACTGGCAATTCAAAGCCCTCATTGCTAAGGTAGAAGATGTATAGACCTTCTTTCCCCATCTATCCAAAGCTCTGGCCTTCTAGAGGAACCGGATTCTTTACAACAGAGGCCCTGACACCCTTAGGTCCCTGACTAATAGTTTCTGGGTCCGCCCTAGGACTCTTATAGAGATATTTATGAGCCTCAGGCACCCTGTAATACCTATCCGGTTTAACAGGCGCAGGAGGCAGAGAATCAGGATTAAGTGAAGCCTCTGAAAATACATCTTGCACAACATCCAGAACAGGGGGTATAGCTAAGGGCCTATGTTGAGGTAAAACAAAATTCCCTAAGCCTTTTCCGTGAATCAGAGAAGTCCTGACCTTCCCACTTAAAATGTTCCCTCATAGAATGAAGTGTCTCTGAAAAAGAAAAATCCTCTGGAGGAGAAGCAGAAGGAGTGGAATCTTCTGCATCAGAATCAGAATAAGGAGTGTACTCCTGCAAGTCTTCAGCCGAAGACTCTGAAACATCCGAAGCCTGTTCAAAACTTTCCAACTCTGGCTCCACCCTAGGCCTCTTATCAGGAGGGGGCAAAGAACCTCTAATCAGAGTAATCAAATCTTCCGCCATTTTAAGCATGTGCTTCTTAGGCACAGGCCCTGCTGAACTAGGACTGACACCAACAGAAGCTAAACCTGGCCTGCCTCTGGAAGAAGCCTTGGAAACAGAAGGAGAGGGTCTAACCACCCTGGGAAGGGAGGGGAGTACAGAAACCTGAGAAGCCCCTTCAGCCTGGCCTGCCTCTTGAAATGCCACATCCTGCAAAATCAAAGTCTCCCCCTGAGACTCCAGAGAAGCCTCCATCGGAACCACCAGTTCCACTGAAGCCTCTAAAGAACCGGCGTCCGGAACGGACGACTCATCTTGCCTAGGTTTAACCACTTTGTCTTTGCGCTTCTTCGTGGAAGCAGGCGTCGGAGTATCCGGCGGCATATTATAATTGCACCGCTTACCGAAGACCAGCCTAGCACAATCCAACCTTCGCTTAATAGTGCGCTTATTAAACCTAGCACAAAAGCGACACCCGACTACGTCGTGCTCAAGCCCCAAACAAGGAATGCACAAAGAATGATAATCCCTATGCGGTATCTGTTTCCCACAAGAAATACAATTATTCACTTTGTCTGACATCCGGTAATACACTGAGGCAAGAAAAAAACAAAATATTCAACGGGTACTT
The DNA here is from genome assembly GCF_019279795.1 of Protopterus annectens. Taxonomy (NCBI): domain Eukaryota; kingdom Metazoa; phylum Chordata; order Ceratodontiformes; family Protopteridae; genus Protopterus; species Protopterus annectens. Next base: position 322,600,727 of record NC_056726.1, on the reverse strand, counting down.
AGCCAACTTGGATTCGGTCTGAAACTCCGAACTCGAAAAATTTCAGAACGCCGAACGGCACTTGCAACGCTGCTTCTGCATCGGACCATGCGACAAAAAAGACTGAGGATATGACGTCGGTCATGCGCTTTTGTACCCCGACGTCCTGATGTCAGTTTTAAGCGCCTTGACCGACGTCAGCCTAATACTTTGGTATTCGGGCCGACCGAGGACAGCGGACTACCCATATGTAAGGACTGCAGCAATGTGAGATGAAGAACATCAACCCCATTTAAAGAACTCAATCATCCTGGAGATTATGTCCCCAAAAAATTTCTTCAAAAGGGAGTTTCAAGACTGGTAATTTCTTCTTCCTCTGATTCATAGCCCAAAGGGGACAGAATCTGAGAAGAGTAAGCTGGGGATTCCTTATCAGAATCCAGCTCCTCCTCAGAGGAATCTTATTCCCTGGGTCTTTTAGGGAAGTAGAGGACCAAGCAGGGGGTCTGGAACAGAAACTCACGGAGGAGGTTTCAAGGCTATCAAAGCACTAAACAAACCTTGAATGAAGGTCTGCCATTCACCCTGTGGATCCTTAGCAGCAGGAGAAATAGGTTTAGTCTTTTGTATTTTGTTTTTTTTTTCAATGGGACATCCACCTTATAAAAGTTGGAAAGCTCTGACCCAGGATGGCATTCAATGATGGTAATAGGAATTTCTTCTCTTGACTAACATCTGAGGCACCCATCAGAAATGATCAGCAGCGGTTCCCCCCAAGTATCCAAAATCTATGTCTGCAAAACCTCCTTAGACATGCTTAAAGGCGGATTGCCCTGCCTCCAAACTGGTGGTGGCACAGGAATCCAACAACAAAGCCAAAGAAACCTGTGGGCATTCAAGATAAAGTGCCAAAGAAGATAGTCAACTACGAAGTGCTGCAGATACAAAGGCCTGAAAAAAGTCTTGAGAGGTACCGAAGCAAAAGACACTAGTTGTGGCAGTCGTTATGGGGAATCTCTCTCCCACACTGGCAAATACCCTTCTTGGATGACATGAAACCCCACAAGCAACTATAAAAAAGGACAAGTAAATAAAGAACCCTAACAGGGCACTTACATGTAAGGGCTTGTTGAACCAGCAACAGAATGGGTGTTCAGACTGACTATCAAGCAATGGCATTCAGACTGGCAACAAAGAAGTTCCGAGAATGGTATGTCCAGATGTCACCTTTACGTGCTATGCTACACAAGGAGCATACATGTGATGTACGGCGTACCTTAAAGCAACCTAAAGGCTTTGATATACTGGCCATATGTCGGGTGAGTCTTGGCAGGGGGTCCTAATATAATGAATACTGCAACAGTGAAATGCAAGGGCATTCATAGTTAATGCAAGGGAGGTTAGCAAAAAAAGTTTCAAAGCAGGGGATGAACCAGGTACAGGTGTAGTTAGTATCTATTTAGGCAAGCTTTTCTGCTAAGTAACGCAGTGTATTACTGGCTATGTTTCGGTGAGGGGAAGGGCACAATTTACATGATACAGACAATGAATGCATTGGAATTTGTAGTGGAAGACAGACAGACTGCAACGAAGTACAAGTAAGGTAAAGAATAGTAAGGTTGGTAAAGTGGGGGGGGGGTGTTGCTGTGGCTATAGAGCACAGAACAGACAAGTAGGATGGAAGCTCTAGAGAGGCCATGCCTTCCAGTAGAGGGAAATTTACCAAGGAACTTATTAGTTCTAATGGGAGTGTATGTTCCCTACAGATGACCCTGCCATATTTATCAGATTGGAATAAAATAGCTTTGTCAGACATTTGTTTAAACTGTTTTCACAGATGTCCTTCTTGGAGGGATACGTTTCCACGGTGCAGCCCACCTAAATCTATGATCAAGTCTGGCGAAGTTCAGGCTACACTTGAAGATTGATTGTCATGTATAATTTCTCTCCATGCACTGAGCTTATTCGAGAACTTACTTTCTACTAGTGTAGAAAAAATGAATCACTTGGGACTATGGCTAGGGGCTCTATGAAGCAGTCTAGGACATTAAAAGTAGAAAGAAAGAAGGGGATAAATTGAGGGACTGTTCAGAAAATAGATAGCTCTTTAAGACTTGATCAGAGGGTACAAAGTTTGTAACTATTTAATATCTAATGATCCTTACTTGGCACAGGCATTTTGGCTCAAGGCACATAACAGATTCTTCAACAACTCATTAATGAAGGCCTTCGTATGGGCAGAGGTGGAATGGGACAAAATTCTTTTATCATGTGCTTTGGGGGGAGTGAGAGTCCTGAATGTCCACAGGTATTGGAGAAGGGAGGGGTGAACTTGGCTTACTTTTTTAGCTGCAGATCCTGCATTATCATATAGTATGGACAAATGCTATACTTGCACAATGGAATATCAAAACAGGGGGAATTAGTTTGAATCTTTCCAAAAGAATGACAGGAAGTCTAAAATTAGTTAAGGCCTAGAAATTGTTATGAATCAAATATGTTTCCTTTGTTTGGGAGTTTTATGAGATGGTGTTTGTTTCTTTTCTGAGCATGTCCACTGGGAAGAGGGGGAATAAAGGGCCTTGTTTTTTTATTGTCAAATTTATATGGATAAGGATCAGAGAAAATAAAATTACATTGCTTTGTTTCTTTTGTGCATTTCTTATATTTTGTAGACTGACTAATACATAGTTTGGATTTGACAGAGTTCACTACTTTATTGTTACCGATTACTGTACTACAGCACATTTGTTGTTAAAACTTGGTTTTGAGACCTGTAGCAAGTTTTGGGTTGCTTGCCACTCAATTACACACAGCTTGGCTCTTCTCAGGAGGGAGCAGTGCTCTTTGCCCAACATCACTAACTATGTCCCACCTTCCCTATCAAGGCATGCCAAAGACATGCCCCCATCACAGTACAGCCAGCATTCCTGTAATTTAGCATGGTCTTACTTGAGAAGCATACCTAGAGCAGTATCTTCAATACAAACTTCACTGTACACTGTTTAGTGGACTGCAGGCACTCCTCACACACCATACTTGCATCTTCAGTTAAATAACTAAATACAAAAACCACACACATCCTTGCAATTTTACCACTAGCTGACAAATGTTTGCTGCCTGCACAAAACTACATGATGTCCTGCCTTCTGTCTGAATCAGCCCTTAGAGAGCTCCTGTTCACATCTTGCAGCTTCAAGACAAACTGTACAACCTCTTCAGCTAGCATTCTGAATGGAATATACTGCTGTTTTCAACTGCTCATCTACCAAGCAAGCAGAATACTGTGTCCATAAACAGGCTCTACTGTATGACACAAATCAAGTCCTTGCTGTCCTATAAACATATCAACTTAGCACCCTCCCTAACGCAAAGAGCACCCTCATTTGCGCTGTTCTCCTCTATCATCCACTTTGTCGTTCAGATCTTGTATACTGGTCTACTTCAACACTCCACACCAGACAAAAAAATCTGTCCGGTATGGGCTCTTGATGCATAAGTCTTGTAATTCAGAAATCCGTCTGGCTGAAGTGACCACCACCAAACACAAAGATTTCCAAGACAGGAATTTTAGACCACATGTCACAGCCGGCTCAAAGGGGGGTAGACAGAGCGACTGGAGAACCCGGGAGAGATTCCATGCCTCCACAGGCTGCCTGACAGGAGGTCTGCTATGGAAAATTCCCTTCAGAAAAGTAAGAAAAACAGTTACGGAAAGTCCAGACCTCTTTTTCTGCTGACAAAATGTGTAAATGGTGAAATCCGCACAAATGCGCTGATGTAAACTTCAAAGCCAAATTTGAGAACACGGTAAAGAATTTTTGGCCTTTGATTTCTGTCCAGGATGAATTTACCAACATTCTACCGGACATGATTTCCTTTATAAGAAAAAGAAACACAAACTTAAAGGGTATATTTGAGCAAAACACAAACAGTAGAGAGGAAACACAGCAGGTGGCTATAACCAAAAGGAAAGGGACTTTTTCATGTGGTAGATGCCACCAATGTTCATTTATTATAAACACGGACCAAGTATACATCCCCTCTTGTAATATTACCCTGCGTGCTAAGCACAATTTTACATGCAATTCATCGGGGGTTGTTTATATAGGATTTTGCCAGAACTGCCCATCATTTTATGTGGGCAAAACTGAAAGGCAGTTGAAGCGTAGAATATACGAACACATGAATGATGTAAGAACACAAAAAGAAACCAACGCTTTCTTTAAACACTCCCTGGACTGTGTAAACATGTCCATCAAGTTTTTTGTAGTTGACAGAGTAGTGCAGGATTTGAGAGGGGGGGATTGGGAGACTATCTTGGGGACAAAAGAATTAATGTGGCAATTGAGATTAAATGCAACAAAAAGCCCAGGGTTAAACGAAGCAACCAGTGTTATCAGTATCCTTAAAGCCAGGAGAAACAAACTTAAGTAGATTTTAAAAGTACAGTTTTGTACCTACCATAAATGTAGATGTTCGAAGATCCACATTGCTGCAGTCCTTACTCTTGGGTAGTCCGCTGTCCTCGGTCGGCCCGAATATCAAAGTATAAGGCTGACGTCGGTCAAGGCGCATTTGACTGACATCAGGACGTCAGGGTACAAATGCGCATGACCAACACCATATCCTCAGTCTTTTCTTGCCCCAGATGTCAGAAGACCCTAAAAATAAAGGTCAAAACCAAAAGACAGCAAACAACCAACCAACCACCCTTGCACTAATCATATGTACAATATATACAATATACACAAAATGTACAACCCAACCCACACAACCACCTCTAACTGCAGAGGGGAAGGAGGGAGGGTAAATTGGACTGCAGCAATGTGGATCTTCGAACATCTACATTTATGGTAGGTACAAAACTGTACTATGTTCTTCATCTCACATTGCTGCAGTCCTTACTCTTGGGTAGAATCCCAAAGCACAGGTAAGGGAGGATGGCTAAACTACAAAGAAGCAGGAGCTGCCAGAATGCCCTGCAAAACAGCAGTGGCAAAACCAGCCCTGGATTTAGAGTAAAGTGGCAGGTGATAATGTCTAGAGAAGGTATGCACTGAACTCCAAGTAGCTGCCTACAAAATATCCTTGGTTGTCACTCCCCTCAAAAAAGCTGTCGAAGTGGCAGTAGCCCTAGTGGAATGAGGCCTAATCCCAGCTGGAATCTCCTTGCCATGATGGGAATAACAGAAAGCAATGCAAAACCCAATCCACTTAGAAATAGTTTGTTTTGACACAGGCTTGCCCTGAGAACTCAAAGCAAAAGAAACAAACAATTGCTGAGACTGCCTGAACCCTTTAGTTCTGTCCAAATAATAACGCAACTGCCTGTGTACATCTAAAGTGTGCAAAATCTTTTCCCCTTTATTTTGGGGATTTGCATAAAAAGTAGGCAAATGAATAGTTTGGTTTAAAGCCACACTAGAAACCACCTTAGGCATAAAGGAAGGATTAGTACGTAATGATACCCTATCCTTATGGAAAATCAAAAAAGGCTCAACTGCCATAAGGGCCTGCAATTCAGAAACCCTTCTTGCAGAGGTAATGGCCAACAAAAAAGCAGTCTTCCATGACAAATATTTTAACTCAAAAGGTTGTAGAGTGAGTTTCTCCAACACAAAATTGAGATCCCAAGCAGGAGTAGGAGCTCTTCGTGGGGGTCTTATATTCTTTGCCCCTCTAAGAAATTGCTTGAACAAAGGATGAGAAAACAATGGTGGGTCGCAATCATAGTGAGCTGAAATTGCTGCAGCATGAACTTTAATAGAAGAAAAAGACAAACCTTTGTCTAGTAACTCAGTAAGATATTGAAGAGCCACACACAAATTAGGCTCAGAAACATCAAAATCTTTTGCTGCACTCCAAAATAAAAATCTCTTCCATTTGTCTGCGTACACTTTCCTTGTACTAGGCCTTCTAGCTTCCAAAATAACATTCAAAACTTGCTGAGGAAGTGGAGGCCCACTATGGTTCAAAACAGAATATGCCAGGCTGTTAGGTGCAGAGAGTGAAGTTTGACATTGAGCAAATGGCTGTCCTCCTGTGACAACAGGTGTGGAATCGAAGGCAAAGGCCATGGAGGCTTCCGTGCCAGACTTCTCAGTAATGGGTACCAGTGCTGTCGAGGCCAATCTGGAGCTATTAAAATCATCCTTGGCTTGTCCTGTCTGACCTTTAGAAGTACCTTTGGGAGGAGAGACAGAGGTGGAAAGGCATACACATGAAGATTGCTCCAACTGAAAGAAAGAGCATCCACTCTCCAAGCTGTGGGATGAAATCTTTTTGTGCAAAACTTTGGCAGCTGATGGTTTAGTGGAGAAGCGAACAGATCTATGTCTGGAGTTCCCCATGACACTGTCAATTTCTGAAATACATGAGGATCCAGTTTCCACTCGTGGGGATCCATAATTCGTCTGCTCAACACATCTGCTAAGGAATTCTGTGCTCCTGGCAGAAACCTTGCCTGAAGATTGAGCTGTAAACTGAGAGCAGTCTCCCACAAAATCATTGCTTGCCTGCATAGAGGATAAGAATGCGTTCCCCCTTGCTTGTTGATGTACCACATGACAGTTGTGTTGTCTGTTAGAATCAACACCTGCCCTGGAAGAAGTAATTCCTTGAAAGCCATTAATGCAAACTTGACTGCTAACATCTCCTTCATGTTGATATGCAGATGTTGTAGTCTGGCAGGCCACTTGTCTTGTATCCACTTTCCATTCAGATGAGCTCCCCAGCATTTGTCTGAGGCATCTGTCGTTAAAATCTGACTCGCCTCTGGCCGGGTCACAGAGAGTCCCTTGTTTAGGTGACATTCCTGAGCCCACCACAAAAATTCCTTTTGAATGCAAGGTATTATTTGAATGACAGTGTCCAGATCCTGGCAGTGCTGTGTCCATACATTTTTGAGATACCATTGTAGCTTCCTCATATGCAGTTTGGCATTGGGAAGCACCAGAATACATGATGCCATGAACCCTAAGGCTTGAAGGACTGTCCTTGCAGTCAGCCCGGACTGATGAGATAGTTGATGGAAGTAAAGGGAAAGACTCTTTTGTTTGTCCGGGGTTAAAAAGGCCATCTGGGATGCTGTATTCAGTCTCACACCCAGAAAGCACATGTCCTGAGAGGGTACTAGACTGGACTTTATTTCGTTCACAGAATACCCTAGGCATCTTAGCACTGTTATCACATATTCCAAATGATGAAGAAGCTCTTCCCTTTCTTGGGCCAGAATCAGGCAGTCGTCCAAATAAGGATAGATCTGTATTCCTTTTAGCCTGAAGAAAGCTATCACTGGAGCCAGAACTTTCGTGAACACTCTGGGCGCAGTAGATAAGCCAAAGGGCAATGCAGAGAACTGATAGTGAGAAGTCCCAGCTCGGAAACGGAGATACTTCCTGCAACTTAGTCTGATAGGAACATGAAGGCAAGCCTCCTTGAGATCCAAAGTTACCATCCAATGATCTTTGCCCAGCAGAGGTAAAAGCTGCTGCAACGTCAACATTTTGAACTTGGGAATGTCCAGATAAGTATTGAGGATAGATAAATCCAAAATTGGTCTCCACGTGTTCCCCTTCTTTGGTACTAGGAACAGGCGAGAATAAAATCCTAGGCCCACTTCTGGCATAGGGGCCGGCTGTATGGCCCCTATTTGGAGCAACAGAGAAACTTGCTTGTGCGCCTCTAGTCTTTGTTGAGAAGGAACATCTGGCATGCCTTTGAAAGGAGGCAAGGTATGGAAATAAAACCTGTAGCCGTGGTGTATGATATCCAATACTCATCTGTCTTGGGTAATTAAATTCCAATTTTCTTTGAAAAGTGCCAACCTTCCTCCCAAAGGTGCTGCCAGACGAGAAGGCTCTGGCAGCTGAAAAGGTAGGTCATTGGGTCTGTTTACGAAAGGACTGACCCCTGCCCTCACCCGAAGACTGTGCAGGAGAACTCCCTGTTCTAGGCCTGAAAGAGCCCTGAGCTCTGCCCCTACCACGTCTAGATCTACCCCTAGACTGGGAATCATAAGAAGGATACGTCCACCCCTTAGTAGGCCAATTTCTACTAAACTTTGGAGGCTGGACCTGCAAAAAATCTTTAACAGTCTGCATAGACTTAGCCTTGTCTTCCATTTTCTTTAAAACTGCCTCAACAGGAGAATCAAACAACACGTCAGATTGCAAAGGAGCATCTAAAATCCTTGTTTTAACATGGTCAGACAAATTCTGATCCCTCAGCCAGGCGTGCCTGCGAAGAACTGACCCAGTGGCAGCCACCCTAGACTAGGCCTGTACAGCATCAAAACCACATTGCAAAGAATGCTTACCCACCTGTTCAGAAACATGTACTAAATCTTGCAACTCTTTACAATCAATACCTTCTGCCAGAGCATCAACCTTAGACTTCAATTGTGAAAGGAGATAGTTTTGGTATTTCAGCATGTGAAACTGGCAATTCAAAGCCCTCATAGCAAGAGTGGAAGAAGTATAAGCTTTCTTTCCCCATCTATCCAAGGCCCTGGGCTCTTTGTCTACAGGAACCGGATTCTTTACAACAGAAGCCTTAACACCTTTAGGCCCATGGCTAACAGTTTCTGGGTCTGCCCTAGAAAAGAAACTTATGAGCTTCAGGCACCCTGTAATACCTATCCGGTTTAACAGGAGCAGGAGGCAAAGAATCAGGATTAAGAGAAGCCTCTGCAAAAACATCTTCCACTACATCCAAAACAGGAGGTATAGCCAAAGGCCTATGCTGGGGTAAAAACAAAAATTCCCTAAGCCTTTTCCTGGAATCAGAGAAGTCCTGACCTTCCCACTTAAAATGCTCCCTCATGGAGTGAAGAGTTTCTGAAAAAGAAAAATCCTCAGGAGGAGAAGCAGAAGGAGTAGAATCATCCACATCAGAATCAGAATAAGGAGAGTACTCCTGCAAGTCTTCAGCCGAAGACTCTGAAACATCTGAAGCCTGCTCAAAACTCCCTAACTCAGGCTCCACCCTAGGCCTCTTATCAGGAGGGGGCATAGAACCCCTAATCAAAGTAATCAAATCTTTTGCCATTTTAAGCATATGCTTCTTGGGCACAGTTCCTGAAGAGCTAGGGGTAACACCAACTGAAGCTAAACCTGGCCTGCCCCTGGGAGAAGCCTTTGAAACAGAAGGAGAGGGCCTAGCCACCCTAGGAAGGGAGGGGAGTATAGTAACCTGAGAAGCCCCCTCAGCCTGACCTGCCTCCTGAGAGGCCACATCTTGCAATAATAAGGTCTCACCCTGGGAACACAAAGAAACCTCCGGTGGAGCCACCGGCTCCACCGACACCTCTAAAGAACCGGCGTCCGGGACAGATGGTTCTTCTAGCCTAGGTTTAACTGCCTTGTCCTTGCGCTTCTTCGAAGAAGCGGGCGTCGGAGCATCCGACGGCATTTTATAATTGCACCGCTTCCCAAAGACTAACCTGGCACAATCCAACCTTCTCTTTATAGTGCGTTTATTAAATCTAGCACAAGAGCGACAGCCAACAACGTCGTGCTCAGGCCCTAAGCAAGGAATACACAAAGTATGATAATCTCTATGCGGTATCTGTTTCCCACAAGAAATGCAATTATTGACTTTTTCTGACATCCGGTAAATCACTGAGGCAAGAAAAACTAAAATATTCTAGCGGGTACTTAGCCAACTTTGAACTCGGTCTGAAACTTCGAAATCGAAAAATCTCAGAACGCCAACAGGCACTTGCAATGCTGCTTCTGCATCGGACCATGCGGCAAAAAAGACTGAGGATATGGCGTCGGTCATGCGCATTTGTACCCTGACATCCTGATGTCAGTCAAATGCGCCTTGACCGACGTCAGCCTTATACTTTGATATTCGGGCCGACCGAGGACAGCGGACTACCCAAGAGTAAGGACTGCAGCAATGTGAGATGAAGAACATCTTAAGTTACTCAGAGTGTCATTTACTTAGTTTGAAATTGATAATCATAATGGATTTTTTAATTTATTTTTGGATTTTAAATAAACACATTTAGGCATGTTTTTGAATGCATACATATACATTCATATTTTTTACATACATTACTATGCATTCAAAACTATACTAGTAACACAAGACATTATAATTAAAGTTTTATAAAGTATTTTATACAGAAGACTTGTTTAGTGCATAGCTGCACTAGCGTGAGGGTTAGTTACACACAAAAGGTTAAAAGGAGGCAGAATGTGCGTATACAAGCATATTTTTAGTTGCAAGCATTTTTCATTGCGTTTGTTCCATCGTTGTCAACATTTTAGGGAATGTGGCATCATGCAGCAATAAAATAAAACAGAAAGCACTGAAGCAGCCAACAAAATAGAATAGTAGTTTCCCCCACTCTGCTTCTGTATGACAGGAGGACGCAAACCAAGAAACGTAATGAAACTTTCCAAATGTCACCACACATCAACTGGTCGAAATAAATAGCCTAGAGGTAGCTAAATGAACCACTTTAATCCACAAATAAAAGGTTTGTTGAGCGCTTTCATCTACATCCAGTAGACTTCATCAGAACATTTTTACATACTGAAACTCAGCCTTTTTATACTAGGCATGTCAATTAACACATCAATATAATTGATCTCAATTGTTAAAAAATTTTTTTAACCCTTTGAAGGTTAATTACTAATAAAACGCTACCTCTATACATCAATGCTCCTATACTAAAACGACAGTCTCAATAAAAACATGTAAAGTGCTTGTGCAAACTATCCATAACATACTGCATTCTGCAAGTTCAAGAGAATATTGTGTTTTTATCATACTGTCAGCAAATAACTTATTATAACTATACAAAAAGATGCAAAAGGATGTTAAAACCTTTGGTCTTACTTGCTGTAAAATTTCATACATATACACATACTGTTTACTGCAATTTCTAAAAATACATTTTATCTTACTACCAACAAATACCTTAATACAATTATCCAAACAAATATTAAAACTAATAATCCAACTGTTATGGAATTTGTACAAGACAGTGAAGTGTGTTAATTTATTTAGGGGATACCCATACCTTATATATAGTTGTTTACTAATATGGGCTTAATAGAGATGTATTCATTAATTCCGGGTAGCACAGTGGCGTTAAGCTTAATCTGCCACCATACTTCTCTCTCCCCTAAAAGTGCCTTGACACTTCCACCTCTAACATTGGGATGCACTATCTCTAATATGCCAAATACAAATTTTTTACAATCTTTACTATTCTTAAGATGTTTACTTAATACATCTCTATTAAGCCCATATTAGTAAACAACTATATATAAGGTATGGGTATCCCCTAAATAAATTAACACACTTCACTGTTTTGTACAAATTCCATAACAGTTGGATTATTAGTTTTAATATTTGTTTGGATAATTGTATTAAGGTATTTGTTGGTAGTAAGATAAAATGTATTTTTAGAAATTGCAGTAAACAGTATGTGTATATGTATGAAATTTTACAGCAAGTAAGACCAAAGGTTTTAACATCCTTTTGCATCTTTTTGTATAGTTATAATAAGTTATTTGCTGACAGTATGATAAAAACACAATATTCTCTTGAACTTGCAGAATGCAGTATGTTATGGATGGTTTGCACAAGCACTTTACATGTTTTTATTGAGACTGTCGTTTTAGTATAGGAGCATTGATGTATAGAGGTAGCGTTTTATTAGTAGTTAACCTTCAAAGGGTTAAAAAAAATTTTTAACAATTGAGATCAATTATAGTGATGTGTTAATTGACATGCCTAGTATAAAAAGGCTGAGTTTCAGTATGTAAAAATGTTCTGATGAAGTCTACTGGATGTAGATGAAAGCGCTCAACAAACCTTTTATTTGTGGATTAAAGTGGTTCATTTAGCTACCTCTAGGCTATTTATTTCGACCAGTTGATGTGTGGTGACATTTGGAAAGTTTCATTACGTTTCTTGGTTTGCGTCCTCCTGTCATACAGAAGCAGAGTGGGGGAAACTACTATTCTATCATGCAGCAATAGCAAGATAAACTAAATGTTTACATAATACTTACACATTTTTAATTTTTAGAATATTTTTAAGAAATGCTTGCTTTTTACTAAATTTGAAGATCATGCAATGACTTTGTTGGCAAATATTTTAGATGGTTCATAGGGACCTTTAAAAGTATGGTCTGACTTTATTTAACATTATTCAATTAATCAATGCTAATTACTTAATAAGGCATGTCTTAATGATATAAAAGCACTGCTGGTTGGGTAATAATTACACTTGAAACAGCCCGTTACGAACGGGCGAAAGCGCTTGTGTTGTATTTATGGTTGATTTCGTTGCTGTGGATTAAAAGAAGTTCTTATTACTGGACTGTTGTTATCTAATTTGGCTTTGAAGTTTACATCAGCGCATTTGTGCGGATTTCACCATTTACACATTTTGTCAGCAGAAAAAGAGGTCTGGACTTTCCGTAACTGTTTTTCTTGGTTTTTTTTCCGCTGCTGTTATTTGGTGTTTCTCTTCAGAAAAGTCTTACAAAGCCGGGTGGAAATAAGAGGGACTCCATCTGATCCATTATGGAAATTGGAAATAGCTGCTAAATGAACTCAAATGATGAAAGCTGATGCCCCACTGTCAAACAACTCAAAGATAGTGAAGAATAGCAGCTGTAAGGGTTGAAAAAGGATTAAGCATTCAGTTATGTGACCAGATAGTGAATCTTTTCCATTTGTCTCTGTAAAGTTTTCTGGTGGATGGTATATGGGAGGCCAGAATATTATCTCTGGCAGGTGAGGAAAGGGTTTCCTGCCTGGCAATTAACGGAAGTGGAAAAGCCAAGCTGTCAGCTTGAGAGTTGATAGATTTGGGGGAGCCAGCCCTTGTGAGTGAGATATTAGGCCCTGACGAGTGTCCAGGATACAAGGAGGTTGTAACAGATGAGGTCAGAGGAAGGGAAACCACACTTGACAAGGCCAGAAATGAGGATTACTTTGCATCTCAACTAAATAGCTTTCCTTAGAAATAGGGGTATCAGTGGTATTGGAGGATAAATAGAAGAGACCAGTGGGCCAATCGTGAGTCAAAGTCTCTCTCGGTGACTCCCAGTCTGGGGAAAAGAGGGCAAAGTAGCTGCTGCATTTTGTGTTTGATGGGGAAGTGAAAAGATCGCAACAAGGCTGGCCCCAACGGCTGAATATCTCTGCCGTCACGTTCGGGTTGGGAGACCACTCAGGTGGACGGAGGATGCATCTGCTCAGCCTGTCCGCAATCACGTTGGAGCTCCCCGGGATATGCATTGCGATTAGAAAGTGGTTGGAAGCTATTGCCCAATGCCAAATTGTCATGGCCTCGAGGCACAGGGGGTAGGATTTGGTCCCTCCCTGTTTATGTACCAGACGACGGACATACTGTCCGACTGGATAGCAATCATTCCCGACGGAAGGAGCGGATGAAGTGCCTGCAATGCTAACAGCATCGCTATCAACTCCAGGACAGTGATATGCAAGTTGACCTATAGGCTGGACCACGTGCCTTGGACTGTCTTTCCCTGGAAGTGGCACCCTCCACCGTATCAGGGAAGTGTCCGTGGTCACCGTGGCATTGGGTTGGGAAGTCTAGAAGGGGCAACAAATATTTTCATCCGTTCTCATCCACCAGAAGGAGATCTTGTTTGCAGGAGTTGGTGATGCGGATCTGTGAGCTCAGGGGATGAAGATTGGATACCCACTAGGATAAAAGGAGCCATTGTAGTAGTCTCATGTGCAATCTGGCTAGGGGAACAATTGGGATGGCTGCCGCCATGGACCCCAGAGCCTGTGGAACTTCCCTTGCAGACACCTTCCTTCGACACAGTATCACTTGTACTTGTAACCTTAATCTCTGAAGTCTGTGAGGAGGAAGACAAGACTTGGCGTGAGTGTCGAATACTGCCCCTATAAATTCCAACTGCTGGGTGGGATGAAGGTTGGACTTTTCCCAGTGTATGGTGATGCCTAGGAACTCTGCTAGTTCTAGAATGTAGTGGAGGGCCCTAACCAGCAGGTGCTTGGTGGGGGCGGAGAGGTGCCAATCGTCTAGATACGGAAACACCTGAAATCCCTGAAGTCTCAGATGAGCTGTCACCACTGCTAAGCATTTTGTGAACACTCGAGGGCCGTCGAGAGACCGAATGGCAGGGCTCTGAATTGGTAATGATTGGCTCCTAGCCAAAAGCGAAGGAGACTCCTGGCATGCTTGTCCATTTTGATGTGGTAATACGCATCCTAGAGGTCTATCGGGCACATCCACACACCCTCCCAAAGAAATGGGAGAATGGATTGTATCGTGACCATGTGGAATTTAGTCTGAACTACTGACTTGTTTAGTTGGCCGAGATACAGAATGGGCCTCCAGTCTTTTTGGCACCAAAAAGAATCTCGAGTAAAACCCGGATCCGCACTGGTCTGGGGGGACTTGTTGGATGACTCGTTTTATACACAGCTTCGCTATTTCTGAAGCTGCCTCTTCCCTTTGACTGGGTGGAACATCGGGAAGGGATTTTGGGGGGTCTTGGCTAAAAGATTAGAGGGATGTAGTAACCTCTGGAAATTATTTTCTGCATCCACTGATCATTTGTAATAGGGAGCCAGGAGCTTGGTGCAGAGGGAAACGAGCCCAAACTGCTTCCAGAGGAAAGCAATCGAGCAACGCTTCAGGAGGGCTGATATGGTCGTCCAGAGAAAGAATCCCTGGAGTTCTAATTTCAGGGACCCCCTCTGCCCCGAAAGGGGTGTCTTCCATTACTGGAACCCCTTCTGCCTCTGGGGGAGTCCTCACCACATGCACTACGAAAAGGGCCTTGAGATGTTTTTTTATGCCACATCTTTCCACTCCTCTGGTTCCTGGAAAAGGAGCGCTGAGGCTTGGGAAAACATAGGCCAATGGCAGACAAGTTTTTCCATCCTGCTTGCACCTGGCTAATGTGCCCTTCACTTTAGAACCGAACAAAGCTGATGGTTTAATAGAGGCGTTTAAAAAGAAAGACTTGGAGTCTCCGAGGTCACAAATGCGCATCCAGGTGTAGCATCTCATAATTACACCTGCACTCACAGCTCTAGTCGCCCCTTCAGGTGTGTGGGACAGCAACCTCATGGACGAGTTGGAAATCAACTCTAGGATGGCAAGTTGGGAAGCAACTTTGTCACGTGCCCTGTCCGAAACTTGACCCGCGAGGGTTCCAGAGAATTCATTGATGAGATCTCTTTGGAGCCTTGTAAAATGAGCCAGAAAGTTCGGAGACCTAACAATAAAGGTTGCTGAAGCAAAAACTCGCTTCCCTAATCTGTCCACAGTCCGGGACTCTGTTGGGTGGGTGGACTGCAGGATACTCCTCTGCAAAGTCCTTTTTCGCGGCAGCCACCACCACCATAACGTCTACTGGTAAGCCTCTAGACCAACGGGCTGATCCTCTGGAGGGGAGAGTATTTTGTCTGATCTCCAGGGAATGGCCTCAACGGTATCAGGGTTCTTCCATGCATGCTGCACGATGAGCATGACTAACTCATTGGTGGGGTGGGTGGTCACCCAAGAAGTACAGGGTCAAGAGTGGAAGGCCTTCAGAAATACAGATTCCTCCGATGAAGGGTTGGAGGGCTTCCAGTCACCCCTCTGCCTCAAAATTTCCAGGATGTCTCCAAAGTAGACATAGTCAGGGGGGCGACCGTGGTGACCCTTCCCCATTATCGTAGTCCGTATCTTCAGTGAGGAACTCCTCCAGGGAGTCCATGCGCTTCCTCTTTCTTACACATCCGTTTCCAAGGGGGTTCCTTCAGTGGGAGCATACGAAGAAGACTCCGAAAGGGTTTACCCTGTAAAGGGGTTTCCTGAGGCTTGAGGTCTCGTTGTCCTGGGGGGATGGCCTGTGATAGCTGCAACTCAGAAGGAGCGGAGGGAAGGTCCAATGTTGGAGGATTGCTTCCCGAAGCAAGCACCCTCTCCATCACCCAGAAGGCAGGCCCACCTGAAGAGAAATGGGAGCCCGGAACCAGAATAACACCCCCTCCACGCAGCCCACTCCCGGGGACGGAGCCTTAAGCAAAACTGGAGAGGCAGTAACCCTTGGATCCGAAGACAGAGCAGGCGAAAAGTACAGTTTTGTACCTACCATAAATGTAGATGTCCGATAGATATGCAACTGCAGTCATAACATATGGGTTGTCCTGCCTCAGGCAGCCCTCGGTCGGCCGGATTCCAAAGTCTGGGTCCGACGTCGGCTGATGTCGCATTTCTCTCCGTCAGAGCGGCTGGAGTACATAAGCATCAGCCGACGCCATTTTCTTCAGTGTTTCTTGCCCCAGATGCCAGGTGCCCTTCAAGGAAGGCTGTAATCAAATTGGAAGACAAAAACAGGATTCCAGACAAATAAGTAAGCAATAAACAGATACACCATAACAGATTTCCCCAGCTAAGAGAAACAGGGATAGGAGTGGACCCAAGGCATAGAGGGGTATGGAGGGAGGGAAAATCCGACTGCAGTTGCATATCTATCGGACATCTACATTTATGGTAGGTACAAAACTGTACTATGTCCTTCAAGAATGCAACTGCAGTCATAACATATGGGTTGAATACCATAGCTTAGCTGGGGGAGGAGGAATGCTCTAGGAAAGAGATGGTGTGGCAATCAAACCCTGCAGGACTGCCAAAGCAAAGCCTGCTCTGGATCTGGAATATAAAGGGAGATTGTAGTGTTTGGAGAATGTATGCACAGAGCTCCATGTAGCAGCTTCTAGAATGTCTTTTGTAGGCACCCCTCTTAAGAATGCTGTAGAGGTGGCTGTAGCTCTGGTGGAGTGTGGTCTGACATTGGCTGGAACATTCTTCACATGGAAGGAATAACAAAATCTGATGCAATGTCCAATCCATTTTGAAATAGTCTGTTTGGAAATTGCTTTTCCTTGTACTCCAGGGGCGTAAGCTACAAAAGCTGATCAGACTTCCTACTGGTCTTGGTTCTGTCCAGGTAGTAGCGAAGTTGTCTGTGAATGTCCAAGGTATGCAACAGTCTTTCCCCTTTGCTCTCAGGATTGGGGAAGAAATTAGGCAGGTGAATAGCTTGATTTAAAGAAACCCTAGATACCACCTTTGGCATAAAAGTAGGGTTGGTTCTTAAGGAGACCCTGTCTCTGTGAAAGATTATGAACGGTGGTGTTGCCATAAGGGCCTGTAGTTCCGAAACCCTTCTTGCTGAGGTAATTGCCAACAGGAAAGCTGTCTTCCATGATAAAAATTGTAAGTCCACTGAAGCTGCTGGCTCAAAGGGAGGTAGAGTCAGTTTTTCTAGGACAAAGTTGAGGTCCCAAGCTGGCACTGGAGCCTTTCTTGGTGGCTTAATGTTCTTGATTCCCCTGAGGAATTGCCTTAAAGGATGTGAAAACACAGGCGGATCAGTGTTATATCTAGCTGAGATAGCTGAAGCATTATCTTTATGGAAGAATATGAGAGTCCATTCTGTAGCATATCTGCCAAATATTCCAGGATGAGTGGGATATTCAATAATGATGCATCATGTCCCTTGCTGGTATTCTAAATGCTGAATCTCTTCCATTTTGCTAAGTAAACCTTTCTGGTGGATGGTCTTCGAGCTTCTGTTAATATCCGCTGAACCTCCTTGGAGAGAGATAGATTGAGGTTATTCATGGGATCTCCCAGGCTGTTAGCTGCAGTGTCTGAAGGTTTGGATGCACTGTTTTGAAGTTGTGTTGAGTCAAAAGTAGGGGCCATTGGGGAAGGGCCCACTTTCTGTTGTGACATATGCTCCGTAGTAGTGGGTACCAGTGTTGTCTTGGCCAGTCTGGAGCTATTAGGATCCCCTTGGGCCTCTCTGCTTTGATCTTTAGTAATACTGTGGTCATCAGTGGCAGAGGTGGGAATGCATAGATTTTTAGAAAGTTCCAGTTGAATGAAAGAGCATCTATTTTCCAAGCTTGTGGATGGTATGTCCTTGAACAGAATTTTTGTAGATGATGGTTGAGGTGGGAGGCAAATAGGTCTACTTCTGGCCTGCCCCATGTCGAGGTGAGTTATGTGAAGATTTTCGGATGTAACCTCCACTCGTGTGGATCTATGAAATTCCTGCTTAGGCTATCCACCACCACATTGTCTTTGCCTGGAACAAACTGGGATTACAACTGTATGTTTAGGCTCAGTGATTTTTCCCAAAGATTCATTGTCAGTCTGCAAAGGGGGTAGGAATGGGTGCCCCCTTGCTTGTTTATGTACCACATCACAGTGGTGTTGTCTGTCCGTATCAGTAGATGGCCTTGCTGAAGTTGTTGTCGAAAGGCCTCGATGGCATGCATTACTGCCAGCATTTCCTTTTGGTTTATATGCAGATGTGTTTCCTTTGGAGACCATTGTCCTTGTATACATCTGCCCTCCATGTGCGCCCCCCCCCCATCCAAGGTCTGAGGTGTCTGTGGTCATGGTCTGTGATCTGAGGTTTTTTGAATGACATACCTGTGGTTGCCTGGCTTACCGAGGCCCACCATAGGAATTCCTTTTGTAGGCATGGAATGAGCGGTATGGTTGTCTCTAGGTTGTTGCTGTGCTGAGACCATAGGCTTTTTAGGTACGATTGAAGCTTTCTCATGTGTAGTCTTGCTAATGGAACCAGGAGAATGCAGGATGCCATGTAACCCAGGGCCTGTAGGAATCCCCTTGCAGTCATCTGGGTGAGTTTTGCCAAACCTTTGAAATAATGAGTTAACTTCTCTTGCTTGTCTTCTGTCAGGTAAGCCATTTGAGAGGCTGTGTCTAGATTGGCTCCTAAGAAGGTTATTTGCTGGGATGGCTGAAGTCTTGACTTTTGGAAGTTGACTGTGTATCCCAGAGCCTGTAGCAATTGTATGACATAGTTCAATTTTTTTGTCAAAATCAATTTGTTGTCCGCTTGTATGAGGCAGTCGTCCAGGTATGGGTAAATTTGGATCCCCTGGAGACTGCAATGAGCAATTACTGAAGCCAGGCATTTTGTAAATACTCTGGGCAGTAGATAAGCCAAATGGCAATGCTGAGAATTGATAATGCTCTGGCCCTACAAGAAATCTGAGGTATCTTCTGCAGCTGTGTCTGATAGGGACATGCAGGTATGCCTCCTTGAGGTCCAGAGTAATCAGCCAAGACCCCTTGCCCAGCATGGGAAGGAGTTGCTGTAGAGTCAGCATTTTGAACTTTGGTACTATGAGAAAAGTGTTTAATGCGGACAAATCCAGTATTGGTCTCCATTGAGTTTCTTTTCTTGGAACAAGGAACAGTCTTGAGTAAAACCCTGGCCTTGTTCTTGTTGTGGAACTCTTTCTATTGCTTTGATCTGAGCAAGCAGAGAAATTTGCTTGATAGCCTCTGCCCTCTGGTTTTGTGGTAGGTTTGGCATGCCTTGTTTTCTTGGTAAGGTATGAAAGTGGAACCTGTAACCTTGGTCTATAATGTCCAAAATCCATTTGTCCTTTGTCAATCTGTGCCAATTGTCTGAAAACAGAGATAATTTTCCGCCAAAGGGAGCTTCTATTTGCTCCTTGGTCAGCGGAAGTAGAGGAAAGTCATTGAGATTGTCCCTGTGGGGCAGGGGAGACCCTGTGTCACTTCTTTGGTTTGCTGGTTGCCATTGTCGCCCCTGTAAGAACCTCTGTATTGTCCTCTTCCTCGCCACGCCTGTTTTTACCCTTTGAAATCTTGCAGGATTAGGAAAGGACCAGTTTTAGAAGGCCAATTCCTGCTGAATCTGGGTGGCTGAACCTGGAGGAAATCTTTGACCGTCTGAACTGATTTTGCTTTTTCCTCTATGGACTTTAACACATCTTTAGCATTAGTACCAAAAAGCTTGTTCTTTTCCAAAGGTGCATCAAGAAGTTTTGCCTTAACATGATCTGGTAGAGGTTGTTCTTTTAACCATGCATGTCTACAAATGACCGCCCCTGTCATAGCTGCCCTACATGAAGCTTCCAATGCATATCCACACTGCAGAAAGTGATTGCTGACTTGCTGAGAATTATGTACAGCTTCCTGCAAAGACTTCCTGTCTAAAGGTTCAGGAGAGGCCAATGTTTTCTGTAAATCATCTAACAGGTAATCCTGATATTGAAACGTATGAAAGAGGCAATTCAGAGCTCTCATAGATAAAGTAGTGGAGGTGTAGACCTTTTTCCCCCATCTCTCTAATGACCTAGCTTCCCTGTTGGAAGGCAAGGGATTTTTGGAGGTGGATGCTGAAACCCCTTTAGGTCCCTGAGAAATAGTTTCTAAATCAACAGCATGGGCCCTAAAGAAATGAGAATGTGTTTCTGGGACCCTATAATATCTGTCTGGCTTGGCTGGGGCAGGAGGAAGAGTATCCGGGGTAACACTGGAGTCAGAGTATAGGTCATCCAAAACATCAAGCACGGGAGGTATAGCCAGGGGCCTGTGTTGGGGCTTTTTAAGGAAGGTTCGAAGGTGCTTTCTGGAATCAGAATATTCCTGGCCTTGCCACTTAAAATGTTCCCTCATGGTATGCAAAACTTCTCCAAAAGAAATATCCTCAGGAGGGGAGGCTGAGGGGATGGAATCCTCTGCATCCGAGTCCTCATAGGTCTGGAAGGGCTCTTCCTGGCCATCTGAGTGAACAGAGTCCTCAGAATCTTCATCTGAAGGGATAGGGTCAGAGGGTTCAACCCGGGGCCTCTTATCAGGAGGAGGCTGGGATCCTCTCTCAGGATGGGCCTGTGAACCTCTAATCATGGAAATTAAGTCTGCGGCCATAGTCATGATTTGTGTTTCAGGAGTAGGCTGAGGTAAGGCCTTAACAGTAAGGTGCTTGGTCTTGCTGGCTGCCTTAGCACGTGTGTAGGCCTTAATAGACATGGCCATAGGAGGCCTAGCAGCTCCACGTGCAGGAGTGACCTTATCTACAGCAATGGTCTCGGGCATTTCCTCGGTTTCAGTATCCGGAGGAAAATCTATAACTGGCGGTGTGGCCTCCGGTATCGGAGGTGTCGGTAAAGCGGTGTCTTCGGTTCAGAGCGGTGAAATAACAGTCTCAGGGGGAACCGGAGCACTCGCGGTAGGTTTTGGCGTGGAGTCGGAGGAAGACGTGGCCCGAGGATGTCGGTCCCGGTCCTTTCGTTTCTTAGGAGTCTGCGATGTCGGAAGTTCCGACGGCATTGTATAAGCAAATTTATCGCCGAAAAAGTCTTCAGCGAACTCCGCCCGGCGCCTAAGAGTGCGCTTATTGAAGTGAGCACAGGCGACACAGGCCGAGACGTCGTGGTCTGGGCCAAGGCAAGGAAGACAGTAAGAGTGGAAATCCTTATGAGGTATTTGTTTACCACAAGACAGACAATTGTTAACTTTTTCAGTAATTTCTGACATCGGCTGAGGCAAGAAAGGTCCCCAACGGGGTACTTAGCTTTTTTGATGACTTCGGATTCGAAGAATACAGGAGCTGACCGAACGGCACTTGCAAACTGCTTCTGCTTCGGGCACCGCGCGGCAAGAAAGACTGGAGAAAATGGCGTCGGCTGATGCTTATGTACTCCAGCCGCTCTGACGTCGGAGAGAAATGCGACATCAGCCGACGTCGGACCCAGACTTTGGAATCCGGCCGACCGAGGGCTGCCTGAGGCAGGACAACCCATATGTTATGACTGCAGTTGCATTCTTGAAGGACATCAACCAGAGCCCTACCTGGAACCAAGGGGTCCACTTCCCAAGCATGAGATTGAGGAAGGGTTGGTTCTGAAGGAAACTACACCCAAAGGGGCCTCAGACAAGGTCACTGTCGGTGCCGAGGAAAGGAGTCCTCCCACAGACAAGGGTCCAAGGTAGGAGAATACGAAGGAGTCGCAGGGGCAATGGACCCAAAACCAAGAGTGGGGTGCGTTCTAGGAAAATTTGTAATTGATCTGATCAAAGAGGTGCACCACATCGAACTCAGATAGGCTCCTGGTGGACCTTATTGACACTCCTGAGGGGGGGAGTCAGGTCGGTCCAAAGAGGGGCTATAGGCTCGTCCTGAAAATGGATCCAAAAGACAGGGAGTAGTGGGTCCATGGTGTAGTAAAAGTCGGCACAGAGGCTTCCAGTTTCAAAACAGGCAAAAGGGGGACTTATCAGTACCGAGAGTGGGCTCGGAGCTGAAGCAATAGCTGGAGTGGAAGTCATTATCGGCTCCAAAGATGTTGTCAGTACCACTCTCGGAACAGAGATGTGGGACGTTGGTGCCGAGGTAATGGCAGGTAATATGGTCGGAGCCAAAACCATGGTTGGAACTATAACAGTCGGTGCCGAGAGCAGTGCCGACGAGAAAGTCATGACAATCTCTGTAGGGGCCACTGGAGCTGAGCTCAGAGCCGAGGTGGTCAGAACAGAGGAGGCAATCCTGTGCTCCATGGAAGTCTTAGGGGCAAGCCTCATAAACATAAGGCCCATATCGCCAGCCAGTGAACAGGAGTCAGAACGAGGACGTTTTTTGTCCACAGATGGAGGGGTTGAAACCTCAGACGCAGAAATAGCTTCAGAAAAAGGAGAAGGCAGTAGGCCTTTGAGAATTAGTTTATCCCTTCTTTCATTCAGTGTCCGCTGACTGAAACTGGCACAAATGTCACAGGGAGGTTTCACAGATAAGTCTGGAACCCCCAAACAGTATACACATTCCTCATGTAAATCACTATTTGGGAGTTTACCACTGCACGAATAGCAATGCTTAAACCCCGAAGTCCCTTTCTTCTCAGACATAGCACAATAAACACACAACGAGTAAGGAAGGAGAGAGAGAAAATACCATTAATTGTATTTAGAATACCACAAGGGTAAAAAGGGCGATTACCAACGATAGTGCAAAAAAGGGATACCCGTGGTTAGAGCCAAATAAGACATTAACAGAGTTTGAGAAAAAAAAAAATTCACAAAATACAACATATTTTGAAAAAAACGCAATACTTACCCAGAGAGCTCGGTGAAACGCTGCTATATGGCTGCGCTGCAAACAAGATCTGGGGTAACTGGGAGAAGGGCATTGTGGGTAGCAGCTTAGCTCGAGAGTTTTTGGTGTACGTGACCTTGGTATTAGGCTGACTCTGTTCTGAGAGCTCTGAACCGAACCCATCAGTGATGAACAGGAAGAAGATTAATAACTCCAGATAAAAAGTTATGTACTCACCATAATAATGTAACATCTGTGTTGTCCATTTCCTTTCTTCCTCAACTGCTGGATCTTGGATCCGTCTCAGCCACTTCTTCCAGATCCTCGAATCAAAAATTCTCTGAGCTCTTCCCTTTACCAACAATGCCCCACCAACCTAACACATCTCAGACTGACTTTGCTGCCTACACTAGTCGATGAATAATGCCTTGAGAGAATCCAAGTATAGAATAAAAAAAGAGCTGGCTCTCAAACAAGGAACAACAGTTCCCAAAGTGATACCCTTACGCCTATCTAGAAGCAAAGGGAAAGGGGTTAGCAGGGCTGGAAGATGAGGAAAAATGAAAATGAACAAGACAGATGTAACTTTAGGGTGAGAACTTTTTTTTTTAATCCAATGCAATTTTCATTCACTCCTGAATGGATGGGATGTTTTGGAGTACAGAGGAGGCAAAGGCAGCTCTGTTCCTAGAGACCAAATCCAATTTGTAATGAGCAATAAAGGTATTGGGACTGGACGAAGTAGCAGCTGCACACGTCATCTGTGGAAGCTCTTGACCAAAAAGCAAAATATACAGCCATAAACCTTAGGGAATGAGATCTAGCAGGCTTAGGCAAAAATAATCCTTTTTTAGTACAGAAAAAACAGAGAGATACAATCAGTTAACCATTTGGCTAGTGAAACTTCAGGAACCGACAAACCCAATCTGTCAAGTGAAAACGATAAGAAAAAAAAAACAGTCAGCTTTCCTGAAATCTCTGGTTCTATGGAGATAAAACTGAGGCGGTCTCTGTACATCCAAAAGATACAGCATGTTCTCCCTTGTTTGAAAAATTTGGAAAGACAACCGGGAGGTTGACATTTGACACTCGACTAAGAAGCTACCTTAGGCAAAAAGACTGGTTGGGCCATAAGAAAACCCTGTCTTTGTGAAAAACTGGAAATTGGGAAGACCGAACAAAAACTTGAGGGTTGACCTGGCTGAGAGTTCAAAGGGGTCTTGAGTCAAAGCTTGAAGCAAGACATTTGAATCCCAAGGAGGAGAACCCTTTAATGTACGTCTAAGTAAAAGAAAAAGTTCCTTTTGAGGAAGGCTTTACATAATTTAGATGAAACTAAGGAAGAATTATTTTCACCAAGATGGAAGTTGGGAGGTGTCGTGGACACCTTGGTCATAGGCAGGGGGAGAACAAATGGACAACCTTCAGAAACTTCATCCAAGTCAAGCCACCAAAGATGTCATTTGCAAGCTTGTGTTTTCTTGAATGGGGCAGATAAAGGCGGTTGAAGAATGGACCACTATAGCGACAGGGTCCACTGCATAATTTACATGTGAAACCTGGCTAGAGACTAGTGTGACAGCTGTGGCCATGAACAGAAGAATGCAGGATTACTTTCTTGACCCAGGATAACAGAGTCTGGATACAAAGTTAGAGGGAGAGAGACTATCTGATTGACGTGTCTAGCCAAGCACTATGAACTCCAGACTCTGCGTAGTTGTGAGCTGCGATTTGCTGCAGTTGACTGATGCCTAGGTGGAGACACAAATGGAGCAAGTAGTCTCTTGGTAGAAGATGCCTAGTTGGAGCAGTTAGGAGCCAGTTATCTAGGTACAGAAACGCACAAACCCAGCAGTCTCAATTGAGCTGCTACCACTGCTATGCATTTGGTGAACACCCTGCAGGCTGTGGTCAGACCAAAGGGCAGTGCTCTGAACTGATAATGGCTAGCTCCCAGATGAAGTGCAGATATCTTCTGGAGAACCTGTTCATTTTGATGTGATAGTATGCATCCTGAAGATCTAACAAGCACATCCAACCATCCTTTTGCAGTTTGGGCAACATGCACTGAACCGTGACCATCCGGAACCTTGAATACTCCACAAACTGGTTTAGTTTGCTGAGATCGAGGAAGAGTCTCATGTCCAGTGTCTTCTTTGGCACTATGAATCATGTGTAGGTCCTGGACCCTATCTGGTCTGGGGAAGCCTTCTGGATGACTTTCTAGCAGCTTTTCTATTTCCAAGGCTGTTGCTTTCCTCTGATTGGGTGGAACATCAGAGATTTTTCTCATTTTTGTAGGTGGAATTTGGGAGAATGGTATGATATAACCTCTGGATATCATTTGCTACATCCAGGAATCTTTTGTGCCGAGAAACGCACCTGACTACCTCCTTTCAGGAGCACTGGTAAGGTTTGTACAATAAACAGTGCCAGAATCCCTAGTTCTGTGGGCCATCACTGCCACGGGGTGGTGTCTTCCATTAGAACTGCTCCCTCTGCCTCTGGTAGAACTCTCTCTACATGGGTCTTGAAAGGACCCTAGGATTTGCAGAAGCACATCTTTCCACCTCCTCGTTGATTCCACGTAAAGGTCTTTGAGGGATACAAAAATGTATTCCTACATCAGACAAGGTCTTTCCCTCTTGCTCACATCTGCAGAGCGCATCTTACTTTTGGGCCAACTGTGGAAGCTCCATCAAACGGAGCACTGTCAAATGAAGACATGGAGGACTCCACAAAGTCGCAAAGGTACATTCAGGCACGTCTCCCAAGGGCTATGGCTGAACCCACCACCTGTGAAGTACCTTCCAAGGCATGGGAAAGTGGACTCATGGCCACTTTACAGATTGAATGGTAGTCAGTTGCAAAGAGACTGTTCTGGTCCTCTGCAGACATAGACCCAGAAAGAGATTTGGAGAGATCCTTAGTCAAATCTCTTTGCAGTGTCATGAAATGTGCCAAGTAATTCAACCAGCACAGAACAAGCATCACTGAAGCATAACCACACTTACCCAAATCTGTTCCAAGGCCCTGGATACCCTATTAGGGGGATGGACAGAAGAGCTCTGCAAGGTTTTTCTTTGTGGCTACTGCAGTAACCATGGTATCAACCCCCTTGCTCCAGTGTGTCCTGTCCCGGGGGGTAGCTATAATTTTATATGGGCACTTAGGGATGAGTTCCACAGTATCCTGTTACATCCATACCCAGAGGGAGAGAAACAAGGTCTAAGTCTTCTTCAGTTGGAGGGGGGGGGGACAAGATGTAGCCAGGCCAGACCAGAAAGCCTAGAGAAACACAGACTCCTCCTGGAAAGGGGTGTCAGAAGACCAACCCCCTTTCCATTTTAGGATATCAAGAACGTCTTCTAGTGGAGATCTTGGGGACCCTTCCACTTCATTGAAATCGGTGTCCTTCTTGAGAGATTCCTGAGGGAATACAAGTGCCTCCTTTTACACATTCTCTTCCAAGGGACATCATCAGTGGTATGGTCTGGTTAGGTATCAGAAGAGACAGGGAGTCCTTAGGGACTAAGTAGAGACTTGAACGGGCTGGCTGTCCCAGTGTAATGTAAGAAAGATGCTCAGAGCACAGACTCAAAGGAGGTATGGTGATCTAATCAGAGGGGAGTAAGGATGTTCTTTCTCTCGGTAAAGAGAAAGCCCTCTTCACAATCTTGAAGTTAGGGGAGATGGAAGCCAGAGGTAGCGGAGCAGACATTTCCTGGACCACCAGCCCCTGAAAAACTATCAGCATTCCACCTAAAATGTAGGTGGACACTGCTGTCCATAGCCAAAGCTATGAGGGGCAAGGACAGCTCTGACAACTTGAGTCGATCCCAGTCCACTGGATCCAGCACCGACACTTCCGCTCAGAGAGACCTCCAGCTCCAAAAGGCTCTGAGCCTGAAAGCTCAGGGAAGCAATAGGAGTCAAAGAACAAATGGTCTTCGAATCCAATAACGACAGTCCCAAGAGATCTTGGATACGAGGGCCCCAAAAAGTACAGTTGTGTACACTTACCATAAATGTAGATGTTAAGAGTGTATTCACTGTTCCAGTCATAACATTTGGGTTATCTGCCTGCAGGTAGTCCTCAGCCGGCCTGAATACCAGAGTCTTGGATTCCTGCGTCAGATGCTGTCCCTCCTTCCATGACGTCAGGGGTATAAAACAGGATGCCGATGCCATTACATTTTTTTCTTGCCCCAGATGTCACGTGCCCCCATAATGGGAAGCAATTATATGTTGTTACACCTCCAATAAAAAGCAAATACACCAAACAGGAAGGAAAGGTAGAGCCAAGAGAAGTCAGGGGGCTGGAGGGAGGGTAACCTGGACTGCAACAGTGAATACACTCGAACATCTACATTTATGTTAGTGCACACAACTGTACTATGTTCTTCGTGTTTCACTGTTGCATTCATTACATTTGGGTAGATTCCCAAAGCTAAGGAAGGGAGGAGGAAGTTAGAGAGCATTAGGACCAGCTATTAAGCCCTGCAATACTGCAATGGCAAAACCAGCTCTGGATTTAGAAAAAGGGTATGAACAGAGCTCCAGGTAGCAGCTTCTAGGATGTCCCAGGTAGGGACCCCTCTGAGAAAGGCTGTAGAGGCAAATGCAGCCCTGGTGGAATGTGATCTTATCCCCTGTGGGGTAGGTTTTCCATGATGCTTATAGCAGAAATTAATGCAATGGGCTATCCATTTAGAAATGGTTTGCTTTGAAATGGCCTTCCCCTCTGCCCCTGCAGCAAAGCCAACTAGCAGCTGTTCAGATTTTCTGAGAAGCTTTGTTCTGTCCAAATAAAATCTAAGTTGTCTGTGCACATCCAAAGAGTGCAGAATTAGTTTTCCTTTGTTTTGTGGATTAGGAAAAAAGGTAGACAAATGAATGGACTGATTTAGGGCCACACTAGACACCACCTTGGGCATACAGGAAGGATTGGTCCTGAGGGAAACCCTGTTCTGCATGGAAGATAATGAAGGGCTCCACTAACATGAAGGCCTGTAATTCAGACACTCTTCTTGCTGAAGTGATGGGCTAGAAGAAAGGCTGTTTTCCAAGAAAGGAATTTCAACTCTGCAGTTGCAGCTGGTTCAAATGGAGGGACAGTGAGCTTTTCCAATACAAAGTTAAGGCCCCAGGCTGGAGTAAGGGCTCACCTGGGGGAATCTTAAATGTTTAGCCCCTCTGAGGAATTCTTTAACAGGGGGTAAGAGAAGATGGGTGGTTCAGTATTATAATGTGCTGAAATTGCAGAGGCATGAATTTTAACGGACGAGAAGGATAGGCCCTTGTGGAGCATTTCTGTTAGTACTGAAGAATATGAGGTAAACTGGGCACCGTAGTACCCATACCCTGGATCTGGCTCCAGGAAAAGTATCTTTTTCACTTTTCAGCATAGGATTTTCTAGTACTAGGTCTCCTTGCTTCCAGAATGACCTCTAGCACCTGCTTACTGAGGGATGCTACTGGAGAGCTCAAGGAATTAGCCAGGCTGAAAAGTGCAGGGTTTGAAGCTCAGGGTGCAGAATTTTGCCTGCCTGCTGGGACAGCAGGGAAGGTGTCTGAAGTAGGTGCCATGGATCCAGCAGTACCAAGCTGTGCAAGAGGGGGTACCAGTGCTGGTGAGGCCAGTCTGGTGCAATAAGAATGGTCTTTGGTCTGTCCTGTTTGATCTTTAGCAGAACCTTTGAGAGGACAGGCAGAGGGGGAAAGACATAAACCAAGAGGCTTTCCAAGGTGAAGGACAGGGCATCCACTTTCTAGGCTTGACTGTGGGGAGTCCTTGTGCAGAATTTGTCCAATTGGTAGTTCTGGGGGGAGGCAAACAGGTCTATCTCTGGAGTTCCCCATTTCTTCCTCAAGAGGTTGAATACTTTTGGCTCCAGTTTCCATTTGTGTGGGTCCATGAGATTTCTGCTTAGGTCTGCCAGTGAATTTCGCTTGCCTGGCAGGAACTGAGCTTGTAGGTGCACTTGGTAGCTCAAGGCTGTGTTCCACAGAGCCATGGCTAGTCTGCAGAGAGGGTACGAGTGGGTTCCCCCCTGCTTGTTTATGTACCACATTAACTGTGGTGTTGTCTGTCTTTACTAATAATTGTCCTGGAAGGATATGGTCCTTGAAGGCAGTCAGGGAATTCTCTACAGCTAACATTTCTTTTTGGTTGATATGCAGGTGCATCGGACTCTTCTTTCATTTACTCTGAATGCACTGCCCTGCCAAGTGAGCCCTCCATGCATTGTCTGATGTGTCTGTAGTCAGGGTTTGGACGGCAGGGGGTAGATTGAAAGGGAGCCCTTTGTTGAGGTGGCATGCCTCTGCCCACCAAAGGAACTCTGTCTTTATACAAGAAATTATAGGAATCATTGATTCCAGGTCCTGAGAATGTTGACACCATAGGCTTTTTAGATACCACTGTAGTTTCCTCATATGCAGTCTTGCATTCTGCTAATTCCATATCCAAGAGGCCATGAACCCCAGGGCTTGCAAAATTTTCTTTGCAGATAACTGGATCTTTGTGGCCAGTAGTTTGAAGTAGGTTGTCAAATAAACTTGTTTCGGTGGCGCCAGGTAAGCCATCTGGGAAGTTGTGTTCAAGCTTGCTCCCAGGAATGCAATCTATTGGCAGAGTACCAGATGAAATTTATTTTCGTTTATGGTGTACCCCAGCGAGGTTAGACGTTTCTTTACAAATGCCAGATGTTTTAACAGCATGTCCTGGCTTTCTGCCTGAATTAGACAATCGTCCAGGTATGGGTATATTTTAATATTTTGATGCCTGCAAAATGCAATGGCTGGAGCTAGACACTTTGTGAGTACCCTGGGCGCAGTAGATAAGCTAAAGGGAAGTACAGAGAACTGCGAGTGCATGGAGGCTGCTCTGAAGCGTAGGTATTTCCTGCAAGATTCCTTTATTGGAATGCGTAGGGAAGCTTCTTTTAAGTCTAAGGTTGCCAACCAGGCATCTTTGCCTAGCATAGGAAGCAGCTGTTGAAGTGTTAGCATTTTGAATTTTGGGATTACCAAAAAGGTGTTCAGAACAGAGGTCCAGGATAGGACGCCAGGAGCTGTCTTTTCTGGGTACCAGAAAAAGTCTTGAATAAAAACCTTCTCCCCTTTCTTCTGCTGGGACAGGATGAATAACCCTGAAGAGAGAGAACCTGCTGTTGAGCCTCTGTCCACTGATTTGGGGGTAGGTCTGGCCAACTGTTTGGGGTTGGTAAGGTGTGGAAGTGGAATCGGCATCCTTAGAAAAAGAAGTTATGTACTCACCGACTCGGCCGATTTTCAAGCACAAAGACTTCTGGTTGGCTCGTGGCTAAGCAGGTATCCCATGGTGCACCAGTGCAATCCCCAGATCTTGTTCGCTGTTCACTAGAAACAGAAAAAAACCCTAACCAACAAACCAATACTAAAGGGTCACCAACCAAGAAAATTAAAAAATATTACTTCCAGATCTTCCAGGATGGGGGCAGGAGGGCAGGTTGGTAAAAATGAAGGGTGAGATGGACTACCAACATGGAACGTTATGGTGAGTACATAACTTCTTTACGTTAGGTAGTCCAATCTCAGCTTCATTTTTACATATGGGACAGCGCCCCTAGCCGTATTCTTGGGTGGCTCATTGGAAAATACTCCTGAGCACCGTGGAGCCAAAGGATGCTCTACCCCTAAAACCAAATCCAACTTATGAGTAATAAAGGTGTGAGGGGTAGCCCACGTAGCTGCTGCAGAGATATGATCAAGTGGTACCCTGGCTCGAAAGGCTGCAGAGGTAGACAGACAGCACAGTTGTGTACCTACCATAAATGTAGATGTTAAGAGTGCATTCACTGTTGCAGTCATTACATTTGGGTTATCCTGCTGGCAGGCTACCCGCAGTCAGCCTGAATTCCAAAGTCCTGGTCTGGCGTTGGTTGCTGTCGCCTCTTCCCTGACGTCAGTGCGCCAGGGGTATAAAAGCCGCCGATGCCATTTTCTTCAGTTTTTCTTGCCCCAGATGTCAGGTGCCCCCAAAAGGGTAGGCATCAAAATTCTGCTTATAAAAAAGCATGCACTAACAAACATTACCTTCATCTATAAGCAAATAGACCACATAGGTTGTATAGAATAGAGAAGTAGAGAAGCCCCAGCAATGAAAGGGGGATGGTGGGAGGGTAACCTGGACTGCAACAGTGAATACACTATCTACATTTATGGTAGGTACACAACTGTACTATGTTCATTGTGTTTCACTGTTGCAGTCATTACACTTGGGTTGAATCCCAAAGCTGAGGTTGGGTGGCTGGGTCTAAATACAATTAGGAGTGGCTATGAGGCCCTGCAGAACTGCAGTGGCAAAGCCTGCTCTGGATTTAGAGTAAAGAGGTAAGTGGTAGTGCTTTGCAAAAGTGTGCACTGAAGTCCAAGTTGCAGCCTCCAAACTATCCTTGGTTGGTACTCTGAGGAAGGCTGCTGAAGTGGCCGCTGCTCTGGTTGAATGTGGCCTAATGCCCTTAGGCACGGATTTGGCATGTTGTGAATAGCAGAAACAAATGCAGTGGCCTATCCACTTTGAAACAGTTTGATTTGAAATAACTTTTCCTTGCGATCCTGCAGCATATGCACTAAGAGTTGCTCAGTCTTTCTGAAAGCTTTAGTTTTGTCCAAGTAGAAGCGTAGCGGTCTGTGTATGTCCAAAGAATGCAGAAGTCTCTCCCCTTTATTCTGTGGGTTTGGATAAAAGGTAGGCAAATGAATGGTTTGGTTAAGAGCCACACTGGACACTACCTTAGGCATAAATGTTGGGTTTGTCCTTAGAGAAACCCTGTCCGGATGGAAAATAAAAGGTTCCACAGCCATTAATGCCTGTAACTCAGACTCTTCTTGCTGAAGTTATTGCTAGGAGCAGAGCTGTTTTCCATAAGAATTTTATCTTGGCTGTATTGCCTGGCTAAAAGGAGGCAGTGTGAGGTTTTCCAAGACAAAATTGAGGTCCCATGCAGGTACTGGTGCTCTCCTTGGAGGTCTTATGTTTTTGGCCCCTCCGAGGTACTGCCTTAGCAGTGGATGTGAAAAAATAGGTGGGTCCGTATTGTAATGAGCTGAAATGGCAGAGGCATGGATCTTAATTGACGATTGCTTTGTCGAGCATCTCAGTTTAGGTATTGTAAAATCTGATGAATATTTCGTACAAGCGTGTCAATTCTTTGTGCCTGGTTCCAAGCACAGAATCTCTTCCATTTTTCTGCATAAGACTTTCTGGTGCTGGGCCTCCTGGCCACCAAAATAACCTCCATAACTGCTTTTGAGAGAGGTGCGTTCTGAGTGGTTATATCATCCGCCATGCAGCCAGGTTTAGGGTTCTGAGTTGGCTGTGCAGGATCAGATTTTGCTGGGTCAGTAAATGAGGAATTTGAGGTAATGTCCAGGCTGGGTCTTGAGACAAGCTCTTTAGGATTGGATACCAGTGCTGGTGTGGCCAGTCTGGGGCAATCAGTATCATTTTTGCCTTCTTTTGTCTGACCTTGGGGAGGAGAGGCAGTGGAGGAAAGGCATATACTGTAAGGTTTTTCCAGCTGAATGATAGAGCATCCACTTTCCATGCTTGTTTGTGATAAGTCCTTGTGCAGAATCTCTGTAGTTGGCAGTTGTGAGGGGAGGCAAATAGATGTCTGGGCATCCCCATTTCCTTGTTAACCTGCTGAAGATTTGTGGATCTAGTTTCCACTCGTGAGGATCTAGGAGGTTTCTGCCTAGTTCGTCTGCCAGAGTATTTGTCTTTCCTGGCAGGAATTGTGCTTGCAGGTGCACTTGATAAGTCAATGCTGTGTTCCACAAAGTCATGGCTTGTCTGCAGAGGGGGTAGGAATATGTGCCTCCTTGCTTGCTTATGTACCACATGACTGTAGTATTGTCCGTCTTTATCAGCAGTTGTCTTGGATGAAGTAGATCCTTGATGGCTGTCAGGGCATTCTGTACAGCTAGCATCTCTTTTTGACTGACATGAAGATGCATTTGGCTTGCGGGCCATGTGGCCTGAATACATTTTCCTGCCATGTGGGCCCCCCAAGCATAATCTGATGCATCTGTTAGTGTCTGTCTGGCTGTGGGTAAAGTGAATGGCTGTCCCTTGTTGAGGTGACAGGCCTGTGCCCACCATCGAAACTTCTGTTGCAGGCAGGGAATGGGGGTAATTAATGTTTCCAGGCTGTGGCAATGTTAAGTCCAAACACTTTTTAGATACCACTGTAGCTTCCTCATATGCAGTCTTGCACATGGAATTAGCAGAATGCATGATGCCATGAAGCCCAAAGCCTGTAGAATTTTTCTTGCAGATAACTGGGTCTTTGTTGCCATCTTTTCGAAGTAAGAAGTCAGTTGCCTTTGTTTGTCTGTTGTATTTAAGCTTGCACTCAGGAATATTATCTCTTGACAGGGTATCAGTTTTGATTTCTTTTTGTTTACTGTGTACCCTAGGCAAATTAGTAATCTTTTTACAAACGCCAGATGCTTCAGTAGAATGTCCTTGCTCTCTGCTTCAATAAGGCAGTCGTCCAAGTAGGGATATACTTGGATTCCTCTTTGTCTGCAAAATGCAATTACTGGTGCCAGGCATTTTGTGAAGACCCTGGGCGCAGTAGGCAAGCCAAAGGGCAGTGCAGAGAATAGGTAGTGCATTGAGCCAGCTATGAATCTGAGGTATCTTCTGCAAGATTGTCTGATTGGGACATGCAGGTATGCCTCTTTGAGGTCCAAAGTTACAAGCCAAGCCTTCTTGCCCAGCATAGGCAGAAGCTGCTGCAAAGTCAACATTTTGAATTTTGGAATGTCCACAAAAGTGTTTTAGAATAGACAGGTCCAGTATTGGTCTCCAGGCTTTGTCCTTTCTGGGTACCACTAAAAGTCTTGAGTAAAATCCTTGTCCTTGCTCTTGCTGTGGTACTGGCTGAATAGCCCTCATGTCCATGACAGATGAAACTTGCTTTTGTGCTTCTGCCCATTGATTGTGTGGCAGGTCTGGCATACCTTTTGCCAAGAGTGTGAAAGTGGAACCTGTAGCCCTGAGACACTACATTCAAGACCCATTTGTCCTGGGTGATCATGTGCCAATTTTGTGAAAAAAGTGCTAGTTTCCCCCCTAAGGGTGCTGCCAAATGATAACCGCAGCTTTGGCCGGCTAAAAACTTGCTATATTCAACTGGACGTATAAGAGAATTTATGTACCTTTATCTGCTCTTTTTTTTTTTTTCAAAAAAATACAGTATTTAAATTGATTTTAACTGTGTGGAAGGAATATTAACTGAACTGGAAGTTTTCGCTCTGCTCTTCAGTTAGTCCTACCCACCCTCCCTGTTTTTGTTTTGGTGTTAATCTTAGTGGCCTTGCAACTGTCCGCCCCTCTTGTAAATTTGTGTTTGGATACTCCTTCTGGGCCCATCTCATTTGCTCACTCAAATGAGTGCAGTGAGATCATATTCTGATTTCAGGCACTCCTACTGTGTACAAAGAGAGCATCTGGGGGAAAAAAAAAAAAATTTAAGCTCGTTTCCTGCCTTTCCTGTTAAGTGGTATAGACTATTTGTAGGCTTCTGAGCCCCCAAGCCCTTCTGTGTTGGAAGGAAGCCTTCTAGCTTAGTTTTTGTTTTCTTATAACTAGCCAGTTTTCTAGTTTCAACACTCAAATCTGTTTCTTTGATCTCAGCACTTGTTCAGAAAAAAAAAAATTTCATCTGCTTTTACTGTACTTGTGTTTCTACCTACTTTTTTTACTTTTGCATCATCTTAAAAGTACTCAATTGTATTTATTACTGCTTGGTGTAACTCATTCTAAGCCTTTTGGTTTAAACACTTGGGCTTTGGACCAGTTGTTTTGCACTGAGAGGGTTTGTGGTCTGCACTGTAGTGGCAGAACAGGTAGCTTACATCCTTCTAGGCTGGGAACTGCTGATTGAGGGCTCAGTGTCTGTTATTCTAAAAGTATATTAATTCTGGTTTAAGCACTTGGGCGTTCAGGCCAGTTATTTTACATTAAGAGGGTTTGTGGTCTGCACTCTTGTGGGAGGAGAGGCTGGACTCTGCCCTTCTGAGCTGGGAATTTCTGGTTGAAGGTTTATAGTGCATGCATATCTGAACTGCTTCTTACTGAAGTTGGTGCGCCTTGTTTGCTGTGGCATAGACTGGATTCGGGCCTGCTGGATCTAGCTTTGTTTGTGTAATTTGAGCACTAATCCAGGCATTCTCTAAAGTATTCAATTGTATTTATTACTGCTTGGTAGTAACTTGATTAAAGTGTAGCTATCATTCTAAGTCTTTTGGATTAAGCACTTGGGCTTCAGACCAGTTGTTTTACATTAGGAAGGTTTGTGGCATGCACTGTGGTGGCAGGACAGGTAGCTTTCATCCTTCTAAGTTGGGAACTGCTGACTGAGAGCCCAGTGTCTGTTATTCTTAAAGTGAATTAGTTCTGGTTTAAGCACTTGGGCTTCAGGCCAGTTATTTTACATTAAGAAGGTTTGTGGTCTGCACTCTTGTGGGAGAAGAGGCTGGACTCTGCCCTTCTGAGCTGGGAATTTCTGGTTAAAGGTTTATAGTGCCTGAATATTTGAACTGTATCTTACTGAAATTGGTACACCTTGTTTGCTGTAGCATAGACTAGATCCAGGCCTGCTGAATCTAGCTGTGTTTATATGCTTGTTGTTTGTTTGCTTGTTATTTCCCTTGAACGCTAATTCCACCTAATACGCAGCTTCTCAGCACTTCTGTGGATCACTAGTGATATCTGCATTGCTTACTGTACTTATTTCCTTGTTTCACTTGTCGTTTTTGCATTTACGTAACCTGTAACACATTGCACTTAAGTTACCTGGCACTTGCTCACTAAAGCAATTATATAAGTCAGCACTAAAAATTAAAATCACTACACCCTCACTCCCCACTGGCCCTGGTTTTCAATTAAGGAATTCCCAATATTATTCTAGCATGTCCAAAGGTCAGTTGTCAATATCCTCTCCAGTCCAGCTGGTGAATCTGGGAATCTTGAGGCAATGTTAAAACTGCCTCATGTACACAGACAACCCTCTCCTCCTCCCAACAAATTCCAACATGTGAGAGATGCAACCATATAGCCAAACTGGAGGCTAAGCTCTCTCAACTCAGTACTGGCATAACCAGTCAGGAGGAGAAGGAAACCACACTCACTACAATTCCAGTCTCACATAGACCTACCATGACAGCAAACCAAACACATAATCACACAAAAACATACTCGGAGGCTCTAAATAAAGATCTGCCGAAGCAGCAGAGACCTCCAAAGCAGACACCCAAGCAGCCGCTACCCCAAAACAAAACACGTGCAACACATATCTCACAAAGCCAGTGTGCCAAACAGTCACAGCCCTTAAGACTAAACAACACACCTGATACACTTGTAATAGGTGCGTCAGGCACACTGACGTCCCGCTCACCAGGCTGAACAAGGAGAGGGTCACTGTGAGCAGCCTGTCGGGTGCTAGGATCCGCCACATAACACAAGCACTCAGGTCACTCCAAGGCAAGTACAAATATGACTCAGTCATTGTCCATGCTGGTGTGAATGACCTGAAACGTACGTCCCTGGACTACATGAAGAGAGACATAAAGGAGCTCTCTGAGCATGTAGCCCAAGCCGGTATGACCCTGACCTTGAGTAGCATCTTACCCTCACCAAGAATGATGCCACAATATGAAGACAAGATGATCAATTTCAACAATTGGCTTAAGTATTGGTGTCATTCAAAGGGGATCCAATGCCTGTCAGCTTGGGATGATATGCTCGACAAGCCACAATGCTTCGCTAGGGACGGCTTGCACCAGTCACCCCTTGGCTTTCGGATATTGGCAAAGGCTCTTGCTACCCCCACAGTGCCTTTTTTAGGCAAGGCTCAAAAGACAAACCCACCTCCATAGGTATCACAAGGGATAAGAAACTAAGAGTAATGAAACTCAACGCCAGAAGTCTAAACCTCAAGATGCACGCACTCGAAACTCTCCTTAGCATGGAGAACATCGATATCTGTGCAGTAACAGAAACCTGGTTCAGGGCTCCCGAGAGCACCCCAGCACTACCAGGTTATACCTCATACCATGCTTTTCGGCCCCAAAACTTGGACCGAACTACAAAAGGAGGGGGAGTATCGATATTCAAAGATACCCACACCTCCAGGTTGGTGGCAAAGCACGAAGCATCAGAGACTATCCATGTGCAACTAACAGTGGGTAAAACTGCCTTCCAGTTTATAGCCTGCTACAGACCATCCTCCCAAACCCAGGAACCCCACTCGGCCTTCCTGAGAACACTGGAAAATATGAAGGTCTCTCCAAACACCATTATATTGGGCGACTTCAACTACCCAAACATAGACTGGGAGCATTACTCTAGCTCCAACACCTAGCCCAAAGGTTCCTAAAATTTATAAACTCAAATGCTATGGAACAACTTGTTACCACTCCCACAAGAGGGAAAACATACTGGACCTGATCATCACCAACATGGGGACTCTATGCTCCAGACCAGAAGTGTATCCCTCACTGGTAAGATAAGACCATAAACTAATCTCAATGGATATTCACATCCCGACCCCACCCCCTGCCCAGAAAACCACAGTGAAAAACTTCTCTAAAGCAAATTTCACACTCCTCAAAACTGAGGTGGAATCCTTCAAAGCCCCCGGGCCTGTGGAAAATATGGCCCAGACCGCAGAATCCTTTATAAACGCATTCTATGAACACCTTCAGGAACGCATGGATCATGCGATCCCAAATAAAACCAAGACCCAATCCTCCAAAGGCAGACGCCCTGTCTGGTGGACCCCAGCCATAAACAAACTATACAATAGAAGGAGAAAGCTACTAAATGATAGAGCAAAATCCCAAAAAGGGAAGGCATCACTGATCAGTATTAGCAAAAAACTACGGGCACACATAAAATTGTCTAAGACAAGCTTAGAGAGAAAAATTGCACAGGACACTAAGGATAATCACAAGGCTTTCTTTAGTTATGTTAGGAACTTGGGTGGCAATTCCCAGATATGCTCAGAATTAGTCCAAAATGACAAAAAATACACCAAACCCACAGACATTGCAAACATCCTAGCTGACAGGTTCAGTGCAAACTCCCTCCCCACCAAAGGGCAAATCTCTATCCCAGCCAAGTGCTGCCGCCCTGACATCTCAGATGCTCAGGTGAGCCGCCCTCTCCAAAGCAAAAACACAGCATCAATGGGACCAGGCGGTGTCCCGGGCTGTCCTAAATGAACTCCAAGAAGAGCTAAACCCAAACATAAAACTACTGTTCAATCTCAGCCTTACTACAGGATATGTGCCCAAAGAGTGGCGTACAGCAACAGTGGTCCCTCTCCATAAAGGTGGTGCCTCAGCGGATCCTGGAAACTATCGCCCATAAGCCTGACTAGCTTGGTCTGCAAAGCTATGGAAAGGATCATCATGGACCTCATAAATAAAGATATTGGGGACCTACAAACACTCGATCCTACCCAGTTCGGCTTTGTTAAGGGCAGATCCTGCCTCTTAAACCTGGTTGATTTCTTTGAAACAGTCACCAAGGCCATTGGTGAGGGAAGGTGGTCCACACAGCTTACCTGGACCTCAAAAGCCTTGATACAATACCCACTTTCGGGCATTATAGATAAGCTCCCCAGCTTAAATATAAACCCCTATGTCACTAGATGGATTGCAAACTGGCTCAAGGACAGAACCCACATGGTTAGAATTGCTGGAGCCATGTCAGACTACAAACCAGTTACAAGTGGTGTCCCACAAGGCTCAGTCCTGGGACCTCTCTTGCTTGGTATATATTTCTTGGAGGTACAGGCCAACACGGAAGGACTGTGGCTGACCAAGTTCGCAGATGACTGCTAACTGGGCGCCATAATCGACTCTCCAGCCGACACAAGCATCCTCCAAAAGGGCCTCATAGAAACAGACAACTGGTGCCAGAGCCATGGCCTCAAGCTAAATGCCAAAAAGTGTATAGTCATCCCCTTTGGCAAAAACAAAGTGCCCACAAATTACCACATAGGTGGTAATCCATTAAGTACAGAAGAAGTAATTAGGGACCTGGGGACCCAAGTTGATGGCAATCTCTCATTTGACAACCACGTGGCCAAAGTGGTTAGAAAAACATTTTATATAGCCCACCTAATCATGAAGGGATTCACATCTAGATCAGGGGACGTCATCGGGCCTCTTTACTCATCCCTCATCAGGCACATAATTGAGTACAATGCCCCTTTTGGGATGTACCTTACCAGACACCTGCAGCAACTGGAAAGACCCCAAAAGTACCTCACCAAGAGGATCAAAGGGCTCAAACAGATGCCATATGCTGCCCGGTTAAAGAAACTCCAGCTCTACTCAGTGGCATACCGCCTGTTCAGAGGCGATCTGTGCCTGACGTATAAAGCCATGTCCAACACAGAGTTAATGGACATGCTGCACCTCAGAAAATCCAAATCCCATCGAGCTCTGCTCGAGACTTGAACCTCAGCACTGAAATAAATAGGACATGCTGGAGGGACAGATTCATAACCCAGAGGCTCCATTCACTCTGGAATAAAATCCCAGTCCAGATTAGGCAGAGTCCCTCATTGACTCTCTTCAAGAGGAATCTTGATGAGTGGATGGGAGATTGTAGGTTTACCCCGGGTATCACTTCTGTGTCACTGTTAGACAGAGGCACAGTATACTAACCTCGAAAAAGGGCATAGCAAAATAAATTAAAAATGGGTGGCGAAAGCCAAACACATTCTGGCTAGGCTTATAAATGCCCTAGGGCAGATAGCCTAGTATGAACCTATGAACCTAAGTGTTTGGCATTGGCATAGGAAAGTCATTAGGACTGTTTTCTATATGGCTGTGATTTGTCTTCTCTGCTTTTGGAGGTAGAAGCACCCCATTGTTTAGGCCTGTATGAGCCTTGGGGCTGGGATCTGCCTCTAGGGCATCTGTATCTGCCTCTTTGTGGCCTGTCTGACACTGGAAAGGATCAAATCTTAGAAGGCCAGTTCCTGCTAAATCTTGGGGGCTGTACCTGCAAGAAATCCTTAACTGTCTGCATAGATTTCGCTTTATCCTCCATTTTCTTCAACACCTCTTCTGCCTTGACACCAAACAAAGTATCATGCTGTAAAGGAGCATCCAATAATTTTGCTTTAACATGATCAGGCAGATTCTGTTCCTTTAACCAAGCATGCCTTCTAATGACAGAACCTGTAACAGTGGC
Organism: Protopterus annectens; assembly: GCF_019279795.1. Lineage (NCBI taxonomy): Eukaryota > Metazoa > Chordata > Ceratodontiformes > Protopteridae > Protopterus > Protopterus annectens. Next base: position 322,560,564 of record NC_056726.1, on the reverse strand, counting down.
CCTGCAAGAGACCACCAGTGAATCAAAACGACATTGCAAAGTATGCTTTCCCACTTGTTCAGCTGCATGCAATAAATCCTGCATTTCCTTGTTTTCAGAACATTCAGAATTTGTCAACATTTTCTGTTTTAGCAGCGACATTAAGTACTGCTGATATTTAAGCATATGAAACTGACAATTTAAAGCCCTTACAGCCAAGGTATAGCAAAAGTGTAAACATGTTTCCCCCATCTGTCCAGTGCCCTGGAATCCCTATCAGAGGGGACAGGGTTTTTTGCAGTGGAAGCCTTGACCCCTTTGGGACCCGGAGATATAGTTTCTGGGTCAGCAGCAGGGTTTTTATATAGAAATGTATGAGAATCCGGAACCCTGTAGTATCTGTCTGGCTTAACAGGACCAGGGGGTAGAGAGTCAGGAGGCAGGCCGGACTCTGAAAATATATTATCTACAATGTCTAGAACAGGAGGAATAGCAAGAGGTCTGTGCTGAGGTAGTAAAAGAAAGTCTGAGCCTTTTCTTAGATTCCGAGTAATCTTGGCTCTCCCAGTGAAAATGCTCCCTCATGGTATGCAATGTTTCCCCAAAAGAATAATCCTCAGGAGGAGAGGCTGAAGGAATAGATTCTTCAGCATCAGAGTCCTCATAAGGAGGAAGAGAGTATCTCTGTTCTGAAGAGGAGTCAGAGGAAATGGAAACCTGTTCAGAAGAATCATATTCTGTGTCGTGCCTAGGCCTCTTTATCAGGAGGGGGATGGGAACCCCTGATCAATGTAATTAGGTCTTCGGCCATTTTAAGCATCTGTTTCTTAGGCATGGAAGTCTGTCCAGGAGAATGCTGTACTTGTTTCTTTGTCTTTAAAGCTGTTTTAGTCTTTGTCTTGGAAGCGGAGGTTGGCTTGACATAACGGTGTAGGTCTGAAAACACTCCCAGAAGCCAATGCCTGCTCAGCGGCTCCGAACCCATCTGAGGGAATAGTTTCAGAGTGTCCAATACCTTGAGTATCCAGAGGCCTAGCTGTCTCCACGTGGGAGTCGGAAGCGGCCTGTGGTTCTGAGGTAGTGGGCGTCAGGGGCTGCGAAAGCACCTAACTGAGAACCGAAGAACCGGCGACTGGCCTAGAGGAGGCCTCGTCAGTTTTGGACCTCGGATGCCTGTCCTTTTCCTTGCACTTTTTATAAACTCCGGTCGGCTGTTCCAATGGCATTATATAATTAAATCTTCGGCCAAAGTAATTAAAGGCAAAATCGTACAGATGCTTAATAGTGCGTTGGTTAAATCTAGCACAAAACAGACAGCTAGCAACGTCGTGGTCAGGGCCTAGGCAAGGAATACAGTAAGAATGAAAATCCTTATAAGGTATTTGCTTCCCACAAGAAATACAATTGTTAACTTTTTCTGACATCGGTCTGGAGCAAGAAAAAAAAGTTTCCCCAATGGGGTACTTAGCTTTAAAGAAGACTTCGGATCTGAAATTAGATTTCGAAAATCTCAGGAGTCGGTCAACCAGCACTTGCGAACTGCTTTTGCTTCGGGCACCGCACGGCAAGAAAAACTGAAAAAACTGCATCGGCTGCATCTTTTATTCCCCTGGCGCACTGACGTCAGAGAAGAGGCGAAAGCAACAGATGCCAAACCAAGACTTTGGAATTCAGGCCGACTGCGGGTAGCCTGCCAGCAGGATAACCCAAGTGTAATGACTGCAACAGTGAAACACAATGAGCATCTGGTAGAATGAGCCTTGATCCTGTTGGGTAAAGGTCTGCCCTCCGAACTGCAGATGAAGGCTATGCAGCTAGAAATCCAGTTAGACAATGTCACCTTAGAGACTGGTAAGCCCAAACTGGAGTCGGAAAAAGAAATGAACAACTGATCTGACTTTCGAAATTCTTTGGTCCGTTACAAATAAAAATGTACCTCTCTATGAACGTCCAGCTGGTGGAAGCGATAGTCAGCTGCATTACAATGATTAGGAAAGAAAACTGGAAGCTCAATGGACTGATTTAATGTTGCAGTAGAACAAACTTTGGAGACAAACGAAGGATTAGTACGTAAAGAAACCCTGTCTTTATGAAAGATTGAATAAGATGAATGAGGGTTAACGTCAATTGGT
>NC_056726.1:322482539-322557953 GCF_019279795.1 Protopterus annectens | reverse complement strand
TTTCTATTTTCGATATTTCTGAATGTCTGGTTAACAATGTTTGTAATATATTTTCTAGCTTTTCTACCAGCGCTTCCATTGAAATGGAGTTTTTCACTAAACCCAGTCAGACAAACCCAGTAAACAAAAACAAAATAAACGGAGAGAGTTGTCAGAGGCATACATTTGCTGAAAATGAATGTCTTTTGAGCAGCACATATCCACAGTCTCAAGAAAATCTCATCTAGCCAAGTTGAATACCAAGGGTACAACTTCAAGGACTAAGGATGTTGTTATAGCTCTCTACTCTTTCCTACTTTCATTTCAGCAAGCACCTGTCCAGCCACTTGAGTCTCGCACAGACTCCTTAGGGGCGATGTTGTTCTAAGTAACCTCTTTCACATTTACAAAATTGTCAAACCGAGAGCAACGTACAAAAAATGTCAACATTCACTGAAACATAAACACAATCTTCAGGCTTCACAGATACCTCGCTCAAAGAATCCCTGTCCTGTGGGGCAGACTTCACCTGCATATTACTTAACTTAATTGTCACATAAAACATGGACAAATGGATGTGTAACCCTACAAATACAGTCTCGGGGTCACGCAAAAAGGAGTGGAAACTGCCATGGATAGTCTACACATTGCCTAGTAACGATATATGAAACTAATTAAATCATTGAAGTGCCGTACTGTCAATTTGAGCTCTGAAACAGAAATCATAACTCACTATAAATACATAGAACTTAACTTTCTTACGGTATTCTTACTTTCATAATGATCTCTTGTTAAACTACCAGCCTTATTTTGGCTCCGTTACAATTTAAAAATGAATCATCAAAATGAGATTATTTTCTGCCAAATTCCCAAAATTAACAAAATAATATTCATTAACATAAAAATGTGAACATCTCCATACTCCGCAACCAGAGTGCTAAGAGGCATGGGTATAGTCAAAGATTTTTTTCCATCTTTATTTCACTCTCCAGTACAAATGAAGAAACCAGAGGACAGTATGACAAATGGTAAAACATCCAACCAAATGAGTACACGGCATCCCAAACTGAATACTTAAAACGAATTTCGTCTGTTTGAAAACTGTTTCGTCGCTTGAATCAGCATGATTTTAAAGGATTAGTATAATGTTTGATAATATCAACACTTTCAAATACATTAACAGCAACATTCAGCAGAAACATATAATATCAAAAGGTCAAAATATACATTTAAACAAGACAGTGCTACTGAATATTTAATTCATTTTCATAAACTATGCAAGAGTACATATTTCAGAACATCATCAGTATTGCATAATACAATGTCATTCTAATAGTACTTCTACTCTACGCTTACCTGGGATGCAGAGTCCCAGGTCCCCTTTATTACTGTAGTAACGGTATAAAATTGGTGACCGACCAAACTTCCTGAAAGCTTACTTCCGGTTTATGCTGTCACCTGCGTATTAGCTTCCGGATCAAATATTGCTATCCTTGCTCTGTTTATTTGCTGGTGCAGGCAATCGTTTGACGGGTTTTAGTTATTTGTCAAATACAATCCTATGTGAGAACATGCTGCAAGAAGAGGTGTAATTTCGAGTAAAGTTCATGTCGCCCCTTATTCTTAAAGGCTGGTGACTATATATTTCCGCAGCTGCCTTGCGGATTAGTTGGCAGTTAAAGTTTCTTTAATATTTTATTTTCAGTATCGATAGTACTCAGTAGGCGCTTAAAGTTGGGTGCATTGTTTAACCCTGTCCCTGATTTTACTTATATTGTCTGATTTTCTTTTTTTTACTATCTTCGTCGGTTTAACAGTCGGTCGATGTCAAACATTAAGAGTTTTCATACTTATATTGTTCACGTTGATCCGAATTCCTTTGTCATATTAACTTATTAAGAGTTGTATTTAACAATTGCCTTTGGTTTTTAGATCTTTGTCCTCGTTTTAGCTTTCTGTTATTATGTATTGCTTTGTCTAGACTTCTTGTGCAAATAAATTGAGGACTATGCTCACGTCTAATGCAGGAAAACAGTAACGATAACTCGAGTTAAAAATATATCACTGAGTAATATATAACTGTCAGAACTTTTAAGGTGATGCTGAAGCGCACAACTGCACTGTTCCGTCCTTATTGTTGCAAGCTGCCCTGCCTTTTGAAAGTTTTAGCGTTATTGTTAATTTTTTTAGGTTTAGGGGATCTTGGTTACATAGATTACGTTCCTAGGTAGAAGAACATAATACAGCTCTATTGTTTATGTCTTTCGGCCTTTCCCGGTTAGGGGTTGCCACAGCGGAACTCTGGTCCGCTAGTGATTGGTAGTGGATTTTTACGTACCGGGTTACCAGCCCTGACGCACAACTTTCAACGAAGGCACGCCTCATTCACGTATACCTTCACACACAAGACGCTCTAGCTGAGAATCGAACGGGACAACGTCTTGCTATGAGGCGACAACACTATCGCAGCATCACCACCGCAGTTCTATGCCTTTTTATATGTGCTTGCCCTGTATTGGCCATATTCTAGTAACAGCTTATGTTATTTAGTTATATCTGCCGCATGTAGGTCAGAGTCAGTATGTAATATACATTTTATTTCAGAAGGAATAATCCCACTTTGTGGAACAAAGTAACACCTTTTTTGTACAGGTGTGGATATGGATCAGACCCATAGAGCTCAACTAATCAGGGACAAACCTAGGAAAAATAAGGAATTTTTTTGAAATATTATTGCTATTAGCTTGAAACATTGGCAGAAATAGAGAATGTCAAGTAATATACATTTTCTAAAGAAAAATAAATATATAATTATTAATTGTTGTCTTTATTTATTGAATATAATTCACCAGCTTTCCTACAAAAGTCACCAGTTTTAGGAGGGAGTAAGAGGGACAGAGCTAAAATCTGAGTCAAAATCAAGGACAGTTGAGAGGTGTGATCAGACCTAACAACTGTTCCTGTTTTGAAGAAACGTTCTGTTTTAAGGCTTGATTTAGGATGTCCCTATTTTTAAGCTTGTTGTACCCCTTCATGCAATTTTCTGAATCTTCCCTTATTGCACGTGCTTTTTTAAGCTGTCTAGTAAACAAAACCTCATTAAATGACCAACATACTATTGGCAATGATAATTTAAAGAAATATGGCAGACATCTTACAACTCATTTTTTCTGAAGCAAAAATAAATGGCCTAATGTGGTAGAATTTTATGATACAGTCATTAAAGTCTACAGATTTTATGCTATTTTTTGTTAATCTGCTTGTTTTTTTTCTATCATTTTTGTAGCTGCTTTTTAAATATGGTCTTGATTTTCTGAGTAGTATCCTGCATTCTTGTTCAAAGCGAGAAGAGTTACGTGCTGTTTGGTATTCACATTTTATACTAATTAAATGTCCAGATTTTTAGGTTCCTACTTTTCAAGGGCCTTTGTTCCAATATCTGCAGGTTGAGAGGTATGGTGTGGACTAAATGACTGACAGTACATTCGTCCTTGAATGGCAACATTGATAACCTGTACCGTATCAGCTTCTGCTAATTTACTGTGCTTAGAATGTAGCAGATCATTCTTAAAGGTCAAGGTATTTATTTCAAAACAGCATCCTAAAGCAGTTAAATACATTATGTGCTGTGTATAAACATGTCGCTACAAGCTTTATTTAAACATTAGCACATTATGGTGAGAAGATAAAAATAGTAAGGCAGACTTTTAGGTATTCAGTTCACTTAACTGAAAAAAGTACTCAAAACTGCATCTGGGCTGTAGCATTTTAAGAGCTCCCAGAAGCTTGAGGATGTGGTATCAGAATTGTGGAAAAATGAAGCAGTATCCTTTGCAGCACTGTCTTTTGGTTATCTAATCATTTCAGTTAAAACTGGTAAAGTAGAACTGGAAGTACTGTTTTTTATATCAAATAATGATAATTTTATTAATGGAGAGGTCGTTTTTACTAATGTAGATGTCATTTTGGGGGTAATCAGACAAGTGGAGAATGTAATGCATGAGAACTTAAAATCATGGAAAGGACAAAAACAAACGCATATCCTGCTTATTTACTAGAAAATATTGTCAGTTTGGTTATTCTTTATTATGTGCAATACAGTCCAAAAGGAGTAGATACTCAGCAAGTTGGATAACATTTGTAATGAGAATTCTATGCATAAAACACAAACACTTACGGCATAGAACTCTTGTTAAAAGAGAAACAAAACAACTTATCCTGCAGCTGATAGCACAAATGAGGCTTAAACATTAATTTTACTGCTTTTGTTCTTTATTATTATAAGAACTTTTTCAGAAATAAAATTGTGTCCCTCATATCCACTTTTAAAACTTATAACACTAAATCACTTGACCAACAGGAACCACTGAACATTCCATGTCAATCCATGTCAATTAATAAAGGTTTTCTTGAAAGCAACACTGTCCTTGTGAACCTTAGGGACTTCACTCTGACCATCTTAGGGTGGTCAACTTTCAAAAAAAGTATATAAATTATGTTTAATGTTAACTGTAATGTAGAATAAAATTGTGCCAGTATCAGAACATTTTTGTTGATTCTCTCTACTGATTTATTCAGTCCACTTTTACCGGGAAATCCCAGCACATACAAATGTGGAAAATGTAAATACTGCAAGTTTATCAGCAACACTTCAAGCATTTACATCAAAGCAGTAGATAGTACCATTTGGGTCAAGGGTAGGTTTGATTATAACTCCCAAGGTGTATTTGGGCCAAGGGTAGGTTTGATTGTAACTCCCAAGGTGTAGTATATTTAGCCATGTGTGACACTTTCTCAGGCTATTATGTTGGAAGAAACATTGGAAAATAATTAAAAAGAATTTATGAACACACCATAGCTATAAAAATTAGGAGTTAAGCAATTCATTGGCAAAACATACTTTAAATTACCAAGATTTCAGAAAATTTCAGTTCTTTGTTGTAGATTCAGTAAAATTGGACAATTTTTGGGGGGGAATTATAATGTTTTGTTAGAGTGCCGAGAAGCAGAGTGCCAAAACAGATTGGGTTCAGACAACAAGGTTTAAATGAGTCAATTAACATTAAATGCTTTTTATAGGCACATAGATTTTAAAAGTTTATAATTTTTTATAGGCGCAGATATTTTAAAAGTTTATAATAGATATTCAATCTCATTTTCATAAATATTTCTTGTATTGATTAGATAGTGTTTCTTTTAAGAAAACCTTTATTAATTGACATGGAATGTTCAGTGGTTCCTTTCGGTCATGTGATTTAGTGTTGCAAGTTTTAAGTGGATACGAGGGAGACACGTTTATTTCTAAAGAAGTTTTTATAGTAATAAATAACGAAAGTGCTAAAATTATATTTAAGCCTCCATTGTGCTGTCAACTGCAGTAGAAGTTGTTTTGTTTCTGAATCTTATGCATGTGAACTCCGGAAGGAAAATTATTGTTCAAAAACTAAGTCTGGAATTTAGACATATGGTGTATTAAATCTGCATGTTAGCAAAGCTTATTTGGTCCACAGAATGCTTGGACACAGTCTGGAGATGAATTACACATGTCCACCACACGTAGTGTATTCAGTGGCATGCTACATTTGGCTTTCAGAGGAGGTAGTGTGCTAGGTTTAAATCGTGTATCTTTCCTTTATGCTGCTACTAGAAAGTATAGAACCTGATGGAGAAACTTACTGTTTGTCAGTCTCCAGTCAAACGATGCTCTGCATGTCATAATTGGTAGGTCACTGGGTTAGTTTAATCAATGTCGGAGAAGAGGAAGAAGTTGAGTATTATGTCTTTCTTCTTTTCTTTGAGTCTTGTGCAATTTAGTTGAATTAGTATATTAAGAGACCACAGGTGTAGGGGCCATGCCCTGCTTTGGGCTGCACTGTAAAAAATGTTTATTGTGTGTTTCATGACCTTCAGAATGTTATTATAGGTTTGTAGGTAAGTACTAAGCAGTCAGTCTTCAGACCTGTACAAGCCTAGTCAAACACCCCCATGTAAAAATTCTCATCACCCTCAAGGAGAGAAAGACAGGATACATCAGAGGAGAATTTGATGTTGCCTATCCAGTTATCTACTTTTGCCTCAAATGTGGCAACAGTGCAGTTCTGTAGTGAAAGCTTGTTCCAGAGACAAAGGCTACATTGGGATATGAATTTATCACACCAGCTTATTTTATTTATCTGTTGATGAAAGCTTAGTTCCCTTAACTGGTTATTCGAGGTGCCATTTGTTCTGTGAAGTAAGAGAAGATCAAAGAGGGTTGGATCATTCATGGCTCGAAAGGCTATACATAGATCCCCTAGAGGAGTCGAGCAGAGGCTGAGGAAAGCGAGAAGGCTGCCAGTCTGTCCTAATAACTAAGACTTTTGAGGCCGCTTATATTTTTATTTGTAAATCTCTGAGGTCTTTAAGTTGAGTGTTTAGCCAAAAAGTGCATTAATTCAGTAATGGGTCTGATGAGATACAAGCAAAGGAAAATTAAGGCTTCTTTGGATCTGGTGAATATACTTTTGTACATTAAATGAGCCCAATAAAAAGCTTTCCGAATTGCTGAGGAGGCATGATCATCAAACAGTAAGGAATTATAACCACGAGTGCCTACATCCCTTATGACGGTGTCTGATTGGAGGGGTTTGACACCTTTATGGTATGTAAACTTGTTTAGTTTGCTAAAATGAACTATGCTATATTTTTTTCATATTTAGTTTGAGTTTATTTTCCGTGCATCATTTGTTATCATGGTGTACCCCATGTTGGAGCAATCGTAAGTCAATTGATCGAATAACAACAACCAGTTTATAGTTTTCTGTAAACTTGGATAACAGAGTGTTGGGCTGAATGTCTGAGAAATAGATGAGATGGTCCAATAGTGAGACCTGTGGTACACCACTGGTAACATTTGATTTACAAGTCTGTCAATAATGCCTGCATGGAGAATAATATCAAAGGCCTTTACCAGGTGCAGATATACTGTATGTGCTGCGCAACCACTATCCACTGCTTTGGTTAGCTTTTCAGTTCTCTAGATTTTTACACATATTAGTATGGATCTCTGTCAACATTTAGTTCTTGATCTGTTTCTCTTCTTGTACTCCTGTTTCCACTTTTCTTTAACTGCATACCTAAAGTACGTCCTCTGCTGCAGCCTCCCTTTTTATTACTTTTCCTCATTTGAAGCTGCTACTTTTCATATTTGCCTAGAAACCTAGTTTATGTTAAATCTGTAATCCCTATATTTGAAATATTGTTTACTCACAAAGGGTCTGCTGTAATTTGTATGTTTTTCTTTCACTAAATATGTTTTTGGAGTTTTTCTTCCTGGGCTTCTGATGAAAAGCGTCTTGCATGACTCATTTGGAACTCTACAGTTTGCACCAATACAGTTTGCACCAATAATTCCAAAACCATGTCGTGTACACGTTTTTAAAATATTTCATCTTAAAGCTTACACAATGGCAAACTCAACTGCATTAATATTTGATCTCTGTGTAGTGCAGGTAAAGAGATACTAACTGTTGTTTTTATGATATTAATTTATATAGATATCATTTTCACAATTTTCTAAATATCTCAGCAACCAAGTAACACAGACAGAAATCTTTAGCCTCACATGGAAGTTCTCAGCTAGATGAATAAAATGCTGCTGACAGTATGTATGTAACTTGAGTGATTGCTGAGATATTGTAAGTTGTTTACAAAGTATTACAAATGTCATAGCTACTGTGTTTACTGTGACTTATAAAATTCGGCCAAGACATAGAACCTAAAGAATACTTCTTCTTTCGGCTTTTCCCGGTTAGGGGTCACCACAGCAGATCATCTGTCTGCTCATGATTGGCAGTGGAGGTTTACGGTGTCGAGTTGCCAGCCAGGCACCCAACCTTCCACAGAAGACATACACATGCACACACTCACACCTAGGGCCAATTTAGAGTGTCCAGTCCACCTACTGCATGTCTTTGGGATGTGTGAGGAAACCGGAGCACCCGAAGGAAACCCACACGACCACAGGGAGGACATGCAGACTCCACACAGAAAGCACCCCAGCCGAGAATTGAACAAGAGAACCTCTTGCTGTGAGGTGGCAACGCTAACCGCTGCACCACCGTGGCTGCCCAGAACCTAAAGAATACCACTATAAAAATAGTTTGTGCTGAAGAGTTTGCCATTTATACTTCTTTCATAACCCCGTGGTTCCAGAAATATGAAAAATTGTTTGAAATGTGAGGACATAATTTGATTCTGTCAAAAGGCTTAGGGTCTGCCCACTGGAAGTTACAGTGCAAACTTCCTAATTTTCATTGGAGTGAATGAGTTACACAAATGCAAATAAATAAGTAAATAAATTAACTATTGATACTGATAGATGTACAGTTACCAAGGGTCTGTGGTTGGGTCAACCTTGTGTAATGGCATTACTATGGCTGCTTTACAGCCTTCAGGAGGGTAACCAGTGGAGAGACTTAGACAAAAGAGGTTAAGTAGGAGTTTCGTTAGGCCATATTTAGCGCTGATAATGAGGCAACCGGGTATATTATCAGGACCCATGTATGAAGTGTTCTTAGCTTTTGAGAGGGCTTAGAGAACCTTTTCCAATGTGATTAAATGGGGTGGCTGAGTTTGTGTAATCTGTAGAATAAGCTATAAGTATAGGTGAAGTAAAATTTGTACAAAATTTGTCTCTAGGTTCATATGTATATACTAGGCTAACAATCACTGTTGCCGTTATAAGCCTAGCCATGCATCCCAAATGTATCCCACAAGTTTTTTGAGCCTTAGAGGTTTTTTAAGGGGTTTATGTAAGCTAAGGTGTGATTTAGACTGCCTTTGTCCATTAGAAGCATAAGTGCTAAATCTGAGGTAAATTTTTAGTTTCTTTTCCACTGGTCCAGGTTATGCTTGAATGGGGTTGGGGAAGAACTCTGATTCACATGGATGGGAAGACTGTTCCAGAGGAGGGGAATTCTCTGAGACACATACTTGGCCCTCAAACTCATCCTATTTATGTTGCAAGCAAGGTCCAAGTCCCCAGATTGAGTAGTTCTAATGCTTTTGGTTTTGTAGATGTGCAAAAAAATCCATAAGACTGGGATACAAAGAGTACAATGTATGCCAAGCACAGATCAAGAAACTAAGTATAGAGGTAGGACTCTGAGGCAATCTACATAAGACATGTTGTTTACACCCTGTATTCTTTTTTTGAGGAGCCTCTATGGACGTTCCAGTTTCTGCATGTGTCTGGTTGGATACATAGCAATGGGGTATTGCACTCAGTGATGGGTCTGATGAGTGCCAAATGCAGAGAAATGATGACCTCACTGGACTTAGATGCTACAACCTTGCTTATAGGCTGAATAGCATAAAATGATTCCTTACTACCGTAGACATATTTGTCAAAAGACAGGTTTCTATCCATGTACATTCCCAAATCCCTGACTACTGGGTCCACTGTTAATGGATGTGTTATCAGTGAGATATTTTCTTAGGGTAGTCAGCTTCCCAAAGGGTACTATTCTGCATTTCTTTTTTTAAAACAAGAAGCATCTTTATTAAATTATCATGTATGACATAGGCCATGTTACATTTATATAAATGAAAATAAACCATAGTGACACAATCTTGATTGCAAACATTATACATTCCAAATCCAACACAACTGTAGCTGCATATTCTTCATTTCTGGGCAATGAGTTTTAAGCTGTGGTCTTGGCACCAGTTATTTGTCAGTGTTAGTCCTTCTTGTATGATGTTAGTGTTTTGGGGGAGGGGAGTTGTATGACTGCTGTCAGATTGCAGGCATTTGCAGACTTGCTCATCCTGAGGCCTTTGACATTGGCTTTGGTTTTGACTTCCGAGAAGTAAATGCCAAAAAGGAGTGGGCCTGGCACAGAGCCCTGAGGGACCCCACTTGTAACTGGCCTCTGCAGAGGCTGTCTCCCCATCCTAATTTCCTAGATCCTGCCTGAGAGCCAGCTGGCTATTCAGCACATAACATAGGGGATAATGCCTAATTTCTTGAGTTTGTTTACAATGCCACGGTAGAGTATTGTATTAAATATTTTAGCCAGGTCAGGGCGAGCAGTATGTACCATTTTACCCTCATCCATTGCCTTGGTGACCTTCTCATAGAAGTCCTCCAAGGTGAGTAGGCGTGATCGGCCTTTGATGAAGCCAAACTGGGATGGATCCAATGTATGAAGATTTCCTATGTCATTATGAATCATGTTCATGATAATTTTTTCTACTCCTTTGCATATGAGGCTAGTCAGACTTATGGTTCTGTAGTTTCCAGGATCCATTGATGAACTGCCACTGTGCAAAGGGATGATCATTAAGTTCTCCATTTATGTGGGACAAAGCCTGTGTGGAGACTATTGTTAAATAGTGGCTCCAGTGTTCCAGACAGGTCATGTTTCAGGCTATTTAGAGGCATCCTGGAATACTGAAGCCCATCAATGTCATGTTCTTAGCCTTAGTGCATTTCAGACCTGTTCACTAGTGATAGTTGGGGGGGGGGTATGTTTAATGATATTACTTGGGGGGTGGCTGGTGGTGGTGGGAGGATTGTAGCTGAATTTTTCATTCAGCAGATTGGCTATATCTTCTGTCTCTATACTGCTTTTGGGGATTTTGACATAGCTAAAAAAAGCCTTGTGATTGTCCTTGGCCTGGGAGGCTATCTTTACCTCAAAACTGATTTTGGTAGTCTAGTTGCCCTCATACTTGTATGTTTTTATTGATGAGAGAATTTTTATCCTACTCAACATAGCAGTTCCTAATTTTAGCTAGACTTTCTGTTTATATTTAGATTCCACCAAGGTGGTTCGGGTGTTTTAGTTTGTTCTGGGCTTGTTTCTGGTGGGCATCTATCAACGTGATCATACAGAGTCTGTGTACAGTTCTGCATAGGCAAATGTGTTCTCTGGGTTTGGTGAGGCTTGACACTTTGTCAGGTATTCACTTAATAATGGGTAGTTTGCCTTAGAGTAGTTCCCAACTGTTACAGGGTTTGCTGGAGTCACAGAATTACAGCATTAATTTTTATTTTGAAGGAGACTGCTTTGTAGTCTGACCTTACCAGAGAGGACACTATACTGGGAGATACAGCATTTGCACATATGTGTGCGTACCACATCTAGTAAGTTTGCACCCCTAGTAGACAAATAGACTAACTGATCCAGGGTGTTTGTGTTTACAAAGTCCAGGAATGTCTGGGCCTACAAGTTTGGAGACATGTAGGATTTCTTGCTTATAGGGGAGTAGTTAAAGTCCCCCATGAATATGGTATAGGGTTGAATGCCAAGTGTATCCAGTAGGTCTAAGTATGAGCTATGGGGTTTTGTGGGTCATTGATGGTGATCTGTAGTTTGCAAGGATATGATATGGAACTCAATGAGTGGTAATTTGGACTTGTAGACTCTCAAGCTTATGGTCCTGTTTGACCAAACTTATATGTTTGTTTTTAATGTAGATCAAGAAACCTCCACCTTTAGTCCCTGCCTGTGCTGTAGCTGGCCTAGATGTGTGAAAGGCATTGTATCCCTGCATTGCCAGGGTGCACTCTGTAGCTTTAAACGATGTCTCGGTAACTGCACAGCTGTGTGCACTCTCCAAGGTGAAGGTGAGGAGAACTTGGAAGGAGTGGAGTTTCTGCATTGAGCAGTAACACTTTTAGGTTCTTTTGGGTTAATTTTGCTAAGTTGGAAGCTTTATTAGTTTGGCATTGCCTAAAAAAGACACTATGGGGGGAGAATGATGTTTTAGCCAGCTTTTAAAAGCTTAGCAGGGAAAGGTACAGACCATACTTGGTAAAGCAAATTGGTCTGTTGACCATATCCTCCCAAGATGACAAATGTACCCCCTTTGAATGACACCATAAGCTAAGCCAGTTGTTAAAGACAGTCATCTTCTGTTCAACATAGTGGTCTCATCCTTGGTGAAGGTAGAATGCTTCTCAGTGCTAGGTTCATACCAGTCTGGGGCACATAGTCTGAGAGCTCCATAATGTTTTCATATAGTCTGGGAGGTGTATCTCAGGATATTTGTACCCACATAGACTATGACTGAGACATACTTGTACTTGTGGTTAAATGACCTGAGTGAGTGAGTGACTTAGCAGACCATTGCTCCTGATAGGCATTTGACCATAATGTTCGTTATTTAGCCTGGTAATAGGGGCATCCAAATGTCTCACAATGGAGTCTTCTATGACTAGAATATTGAGTAGTGTGTTAGCTTGCGTTATGGGCTTTGTAGTTGAGTCTCCATGTGTTGTAGCTGTATGTGTGGTGTTGGGTATTGTTTTGGTACAATGCTTTTGGGTTTGCTGAGGATAATTGATGCAGGTTGAGTGACTATGAGTTCTTTGGGGTTTATTAGTGGCGCAGCATGACACCTCTGAGATCATCCATGTGAACTAACATTGGGCAAATCTGCAATGCAAATTGTGGCCTGCTACAGATCACCCTCCATGACCCAGGACCACCACTCCACCTTTCTGGAGACACTGGAAAACATGAAGGTCCTACCAAACACCCTGATATTGGGCGATTTCAATTACCCTACCATTCAGTGGGAAAACTACTTGAGTACAAATTCCCAGGCCCAGCACTTCCTGGAATTCATCAACTCAAACGCCCTGGATCAGCTGGTAAACTCTCCTACCAGAGGTGAAAACATATTGGAACTGGTCATCACCAACATGGGTGACAGGTGTTCCACACCGGAGGTCAACCTGTCACTGGTTAGATCAGACGGTAAACTAATCAGTCTGGATGTCCACACCACACCACCACCCCCAACTTAGGAAACCACAGTAAAATACTTTTCTAAAGCAAACTTCACCTTACTCAAGACAGAGGTGGTAAGTTTCACAGCCCCCACGTTAAAGGATAACACTGCCCAAGATGCAGAAACCTTTACAAATGCACTCTATGAGCACCTACAAAGATGTATGGATTGTGCCATCCCTAGCAAAACCAAGACTCACTCCTCTAAGAGAAGGAAACCAGTTTGGTGGACCCCTGCAATAAACAGGCTATACATTAGAAGGAGGAAACTAGTTCAGAAAAAAAGCAAATCCCAAGAAGGAAAGACATCCCTGATCAGTATCAGTAAGAAACTGAGGTCCCTTATGAAATCATCCAAAGCTAACTTTGAAAGAAAAATAGCTAAGGATTCAAAAGATAGCCACAAAGCCTTCTTTAGCTATGTTAAGAATCTAAGTGGCAACTTGCAGATATGCACTGAGCTAGTGCAAAATAGCACAAAATATACTGAACCTACTGATATTGCCAACATCCTGGCAGATAGATTCAGTGCAAACTTCACCCCCTCTTGCATCCAAAAGGGCCCACAACAGTACTGGAAAAGTGTAGTGTCCCAAAAATCAGATGCACAGGTGAAAACAGCCCTTTCAAAAGCCAAAAACACAGCGTCAATGGGACCAGATGGTGTCCCAGGCTGCATCTTGCATGAACTACAGAATGAACTAACCCCCCACCTAAACATGCTGTTCCACCTCAGCCTCTCCACAGGCTATGTGCCTATAGAATGGCGCACAGCAACGGTTATTCCTCTCCACAAAGGAGGGGCCACAACTGACCCTGTTAACTATCGCCCCATAAGCCTGACTAGCTTGGTCGGCAAGGCTATGGAGTACATCATCATGGAACTCATTAACAAAGACATTGGGAACCTCCAAATACTTGACCCAACCCAGTTTGGCTTTGTTAAGGGCAGATCATGCCTACTAAACCTGGTTGACTTCTTTGAGACAGTCACCAAGGCCATAGACGAGGGAAAGGTGGTTCACACAGACTACCTTGACCTTGCAAAGGCTTTCGACACCATTCCCCGCTCAGGTATTACAGAAAAACTCACCAGCCTGAACATAAACCCCTATGTCACAAGATGGGTTGCCAACTGGCTTACAGACAGAACTCACACGGTAAGAATAGCGGGCTCCAAGGTCCGACTGTCACAAGTGGTGTCCCGCAAGGCTCGGTCCTGGGACCCCTACTGTTTGGCATATACTTCTCAGAAGTACAGGCAAACACAGGAGGACTATGGCTAACCAAGTTCGCCGATGACTGCAAACTGGGAGCCATAATTGACTCTCCAGCTGATACGGACATTTTCCAAAAGGGCCTTACTGAGATGGACACCTGGTGTCAAAGTCATGGCCTCAAGCTAAATGCCAAAAAATGCATAGTCATCCTGTTTGGGAAAAACAAAACACCCACGAATTACCACATAGGTAGCAGCCCCCTTAATACAGAAGAGGTAATAAGAGATCTGGGACCCAGGTAGATAGTAATCTCTCCTTTGACAATCATATTGCCAAAGTAGTTAGGAAATCCTTCTATGTGGCCATCTAGTTACTAAAGGGTTTGCATCTAGAAATAAAGAGGTTATAGTGCCCCTCTACTCGTCACTCATTAGACTCATTATAGAGTACAATGCCCCATTTGGGATGTACCTCACAAGACACTTCCAACAGCTGGAAAGACCACAAAAGTACCTCACCGAGAGGATTACTGGTCTCAAACATATGTCCTATGCAGCCCGACTGAAAAAATTCCGGCTGTACTCAGTGGCATATCGCTTACTCAGAGGTGATCTCTGCCTGACTTACAAAGCCATGTCCAACTCAGAATTGATGGACATGCTCCAACTAAAGAAATCCAAGTCACTGCGAGTCACGCGCTCTAGTGAGCTAAAACTCGCCACAGCAATAAATAGAACATGCTGGAGGGATAGATTCCTGTCACAGAGACTCCCCATGCTTTGTAATAAAATTCCAAATGACATCAGGCAGAGCCACTCATTAACACTCTTCAAGAGAAACCTTGACGAGTGGATGGGTAACAGAAAATACACCCCTGGGATACCTTCATTGGCTGTGCTTGACAGAGGATCAGTTAATTAATCAATGGGGCAGCAAAAGCCGACACACTCTGGCTAGGCTTATAAATGCCCTCGGGCAGATAGCCTAGTACGTACCTATGAACCTATTAAGATTTTTTGTGCTTCAGCATATATTGGTCTATGTGTCGGGTGCATACTATATGTGGTGGGTGTAGTGTGTTACTGGCAACCTGATTATTATTTTGAGTGCTTGTATATGAGAGTCTTGCCTCCAGTTATCATCATCATTATCTTCTTTCGGCTGTTCCCGTTAGGGGTCGCCACAGTGGATCATCTGTTTCCATTTCTTCCTGTCCTCTGCATCTTGGTCTGTCACACCAACCACCTGCATGTCCTCTCTCACCATATCCGTAAACCTTATCTTAGGCCTTCCTCTTTTCCTGTTACCTGGTAGCTTCATCCAAGTCTTGCCTCCAGTGGCATTTTGAAATTACATCTCTTGCATACTGTATCAGCTTCTCCAAGGATTAGTTGGCTGTTTGTGAACATGAGAGAATTTGAACATTATTTCAGAATGCCCATATCCAGCAGACTGGTGACAGAAACTGGGAAAGTGCATATCCAAGTTGTCAGGTCATTCTAGGTTAAGTGTGTGTGTGGTACAAGAGATGTTAATAATGTGCTGGCTTGGGTGCTTTTGAGGCTAGAAGGAAAAACTAGGCAATGTAGGAGTAGGCTCGTCAGGCAGTGCTCTTCAGTGTACAAACTAGTTGCTGTTCGTGCAACTGAGTTACTTGGTATAGTTTTAGAGGCAGATGTATAAGAAATTTTAATTTCTAAGTGTGTGCATCTGCTAATTGTCAGTAGCCCTCTTGCCAATAAAACTACCCCACTTTAAGTTTTCCTGTGTGTTTCCCAACTCTGATAGTCCAAACTATCCCCTACTGTCACTAGATGAATAATCATAAGTCTTTTAAAGGTAAAAGAAATGCAAAAGTTAACTAGAAATGAAAAGCTTACAGAAATCAATTTACAGCAATTTTCAAGTAATTAAGTCAGCAGCAAAGATAATGGAAGACAAATGCATGTTACAGTCTTAAAATGCAAATAAATGCAATAATTCAAGAAAACAACAGCAGTATGCTTACAACTTAAAGATGTGTAATTTTTTAAGTAAAATTACTCATACAATCTAGATGGCTCTAGGTGCAGCAAAATCAGTCTTTTGAGTACACAAAGATGCCAAACGTTGCTGAGCTGTGGGGAAATGAGACAAAAGCTGCACAAATGCTCCAAATTCATAGAGGTAATCTATCAGTGGATTCTGGGGTAGACACAAAAACAGGGGAAAGCAGCAATGTAACAAACAGGCACTGGAATGCAACTTTAAGCAGGCAAATGATAAGTGGAATATAAGACTCTAAGCAAAACTGGAATGTAAACAGCTGTAAAATTTATTTATTTTATATTTGTTAACTGGGAAAGTCCGACTGGATACATATCCATTTTCAGCGGAGGCCCGGGGAGAAAAGCTCCAAACAGATAAACATTTAAAATGCGGTATGCAGTAATATTTAGCAATTTAACAAAAATCAAAAGAAAAATACAAATAGGTTACATATTTAAGAGAATGTTCTAAGTAAGGTAATATTTACAGTGGTATTGAGGAATTTAACAAAAATCAAAAGACAACTACAAATAGGTTCCATAATGAAAAGAGGTTCAAAGTAAGGTTTTATTTAGGTAAGAGAAAGTCAACAACAACGTGGGAGATGGAAGGAAACTATAAAGGGAGAAAAAATAAAACATATAAGAGAAATGAGGGTAGAGGAAGAGGAGACAGGAAAAGGAAGAATATTTATAAAGAAAGAGAGGAAGAATGAGATAAGAGAAGGGTAGGTAGGATAGAAGGCAGCAGAGGCTGAGAAAGGAAGTTGCAGTTCAGATAATAGAAGTTAGAGATAATATAAAGGAGGTAGAGGAAATTAATTGAAGGAGAGTACAGAGAGAAAAAGGGAAAATATCTTTGATAGCTAAGATGGATTAATGGATTATATAAGTAATGTTGTGTTTGACTGGGCCTAGCTAAGACTAGCTTTGGTTGAAACTAAAAGTGTAGTAACTCAGACTGAGTAATTTGAGTTTTAGTCAGGGTTTAAACAAGGACAGAGCCAGTTATTGTACATGTGTGTCTTTAGTGATATTTTGAAGTGAGGCAAGGAGCAATTGGTCGTTAGTTCAGCAGGAAGGGAGTTCCATATTTTACCAGCAGTGTTAGAGAATAAGGAATTTCCGGCTGAGTTGTTGGCTTTGGTAGGTTGTACTAGCATTCTGCTGGAAGAACAAAGGAATGCTAGATTGCATTATGGGGTAATGATATTAGCTAGACTGGGGGTGAAGGAAGGTTGGTGGAGAATTTTATGAGTTACTATGGGTTGGTTATAATAGATCTGGTTGGGTAGCTCTAGCCAACCTAATTTTTGAAGATTATGGCAGTGGTGAGTTCTGTATTCTGAGCCTGTAGCAAATCTTGCTATATTGTAACATTTTGTGATTTTGTTGAGATTTGATTTGGATAAGTTAGTGAGGATGGGTGAGGCATAGAGAAGGGATGACAGAAGATGTGTGCGAGCTATGGCTGTTCTGGCAGTTGGGGTTAGAAATTTCTTAATCTTATACATGGGGCCTATTTTTTTGTTTACTGTTTTTATAGTTTTGTCTATATGGGCATTGTAGTTTAGATTATCAGTGGTTATACCTAGCAGTTTAGTAGTTGGTTCTGGAGAAATTATGGTGCCGGTATGAGAAGAGACTGAAAATGTTGATGGTGTTGTCTTACGGGTGGGGGAGAATAGTAGAAGTTTGGTTTTGTTTTGGTTCAGTAAGAGCTGACGATTATTAAGCCAGTTCTCTACTTTGTTGAAGGTTGTTTGGGATAAGGATTGTAATTCTGTAGGAGTTGCGGCAGAGCAGATTAGTGTGGAGTCATCTGCGTACTGTATAGTAGTAGCATGAGGGATAGCTTTGGGCAGGTCATTTATGAAAATAGAGAAAAGGAGGGGACCCAGAACATAACCTTGGGGTACTCCTAGAGTGACCGGTAAAAGAGGAGATAGATGCTCTTTCCACAGGACTGCTTGCTGCCTACCATGTAAGTAAGAGTGGAACCAGTTGATTGCTGGGTTGTCTATGGACAGGGATTTGAGAGAGTCTAAAGAGTAGGTTGTGGTTAACCATGTCAAATGCTTTTGACAAATCAAGGAAGAGGGCAGAGGAAAGCAGGTTTTGATTGCGGTTTAGATTTATTTCATGGGAGAATGTGAGAAGGGCAGTGGTAGTACTGTGGGCTGGTCTGAAACTGTGCTGGGATGGTGCTAGGAGATTATTATGGGTCAGGTGGTTTAAAAATTGTTTTTGTATGCATTTCTCCATTATTTTGGCTAGGGGAGATAGTATGGCGATAGGTCTGTAATTAGAGAGTTCAGTGGAGTTTCCACCTTTATGAAGTGGAATAATATGAGCTATTTTCCAAATGGGGGGAATGTAGGATTCCTGGATAGAACGATTGATTAAGATGGAGATTGGATAAGCTATTACATTGGTAGCTTTTTGTAGAAACTCTGTGAGAAGTTGTTCTGCTGCCAGGGAGGTAGGTTTTAATTTCTTTAGTAAGGATTTGATATAGTCTGTAGGGATATAATTGAATTTTAAGGGGAGGGGGTTCACCTGAACAGCTGTGCTAGTAGTCGAGGAGGAGGGAGATAGATTATTAGCTAGGGATTTTACAGTTTCGGTGAAGAAAGTGTTAAATGTCTTAGCTACAGAATTGGGGGGTAGGTGTAAGGTTGTTGATGGGGTGGGGGTAGCAGATTTACCTGGGTGTAGTAGTTTATTCAAGCCTCACCAAAATTTTTGAGGTTGATTTTGTTTTTTTTTATGTAAATTGACATAGTAGCTTTGCTTGTCTAGCAGGATAGATCTTTTTGCTTCGTTTCTTAATTGTTTGAATAGTTGGTGGGCTTGAGGGGATTTAGTGGTTCTCCAGGAGGTCCATGCTGCATTTCTGGCTGTTAGTTTTTGTCTAGTAGCATTGGTTAGCCATGAAGCTATTTTGTTTTTGGTTCTGATTCTGCGTATGGGAGCATAATTGTCTAGAATGGCTAGGAATCTGGTGTTGAAATATGAAACTGCTTGGTCTAGAGGGAGTACTTTAAGATTGCCCCATTTGAAAGAGCTTAAATCAGATGAGAAACTATTTAGGTTAAAGTTTTTTTGGATCTGAGAAGCACAGAAGCACAAATAAATAAATACAATACAGCCACTATTGCAATCCCAC
The DNA here is from genome assembly GCF_019279795.1 of Protopterus annectens. NCBI lineage: Eukaryota > Metazoa > Chordata > Ceratodontiformes > Protopteridae > Protopterus > Protopterus annectens. Next base: position 322,538,776 of record NC_056726.1, on the reverse strand, counting down.
AACAGTTTAAAGCATCATATGAGGCAGAAATTTACCAGTAACACTGTTCATGGAAAAATGTAGTGATAACTAAATCAGGCCACGATCAGTAGTTCACAATTCTTCTACAAATGTGAATTAAACTACAGGACTAAGGCCCCAGACCAAGTTCAAAATACAAACAGGCAGCTTTTGTCAAATAATTCTACTTATGGAGATAAAAGTGCACTGCGGTGGTGGTGCTGCGGTAGCATTGTCGCCTCACAGTAAAACGTCCTGTTCGATTCTCAGCTAGAGCGTTTTCTGTGTGGAGACATGCGTGAATGGGCATACCTTCGTTGAAGGTTGTGTGTCAGGGCTGGCAACTCGGCACGTAAAAATCTACTGCCAATCATTAGCGGACCGGAGATCTGCTGTGGCGAACCCTAACCGGGAAAAGCCGAAAGACACAACAACATGGAGATAAAAGTGCAGTGTATAAATGATGTTCAGATTTTGGCAGTAATTCACAATTCTCCCAAAATTACAAATGAAACTGCAAGACTAAGGTCCTAGAACAAACTAACAATGCAAACAGCTAACTATTTTTGGCAAACACAGAGAAAAGTAAAACAAAAAATATATAATAGTATCACCATACAAATCTCTAAAAAGTTAAACTATAAATAAACATTTAAGCAAAACTGAAGATTTTTTCTTCTTTTTTTAATGAAAAACTGGTTTCCTCCAGTTCAGGATTTCCACACTTGACAGCTAGGATTTTAGTTATTTTCTCTGGGTCAGTGTGCAATATTGTTATGGACTAGCTCCAAATATTGTTGGGTATTAGTTCTTAACTTCTTGACATAGTTACATATCTCAAGTTGTTTTTGGCTTTAGTAGATATTTTAAGTTCATAATCAGCCTTTGGCTTCCAAATGTTTCTCTTAAGCTCTTCACTAGCTTCAGACTGCCCTTAAGCTAGGTAAGATAAGATCGCTTAAAGGCATTAAGTAATTTCTTTTGTTATATAATACATTTATTGCAGTATTCATGGATTCTCTTTGTGAGGTATTTCTGTGGCCTTTCCAGTTGGTGCCAGTGTTTTAAGAGGTACATACTGAATGGGGTGTTATACTCAATTATAGGTCTAATGAGGGAGGAGTACAGAGAGGTAATAACCTCCTTTTTTCTGGATGCAATCCCTTTACTTATGAAATTAACCAAGTAGAAGGCTTTTCTGACCACTGCTGCCCCATGATAGTCGAATATGAGATTGTTGTTAACCTAAGTACCCAGGTCTGTCACCATGGGTTGTGTGCTTAGGGGGTTGCCATTGATGTGGTAATCAGTAGGGGCAGTGATTTTTGCCGAATGGTATGATAATATATTTTTTTGCGTTTAACTTAAGGCCATGACTTTGGCACCAGTTATTTGTAGCTGTGAGACCCACTTGCAGTATGTTTAATGTCATTTGGGGAGTCAGTGACAACACCCAACTTACAGGCATCTGCAAACTTGGTCAGCCACAGGCCATTGGTCTTTGCCTGAACCTCTGAAAAGTAGATGGCAAACAGTAGGTGTCCCAGGACAGATCCCTGGGGAACACCACTAGTGACAGGTCTGTTGTTAGAGGTGGTGGCACCTATTTTGACCTTGTGGGTCCTATCCAGTGGTGGCTGGTGACTTCAAATCAAAGGGGGCTACAGGAGACAGCTGAATGGGTGGGGCCAATGGGAAGGGGTGTGGCCGACTACAAATTCATCCCTTTGTGCTACAAAGCCAGAACCCACTTACCTCCACTTGTGTCACCAGCAGTCTGCTTCGTGGCATTTTCTTTCCCATTGAGTAGACCTGTACATGTTCCCTAGCATAACACACTTTTCTGTTATTGTATTCATATTGTTTTTTTATTTAATCATAATTTAGTATTTAATCCGATTGAGTCAGTGTAACTGTTAAACTATACAGAAGTTTAGGTAAAGTATAATGCATTGATGTTTGATTGAATTGTCAGTGTGAATGACAACACAGATTTCTAATACAATATCAGTTCTTTTGTTTTGGATGTCACTGTTTACATAACCCAGGCATATCAGTTTCACTGGTATTATTACCCCAAGTGTGTCATTCATTGAGCTGATCACTTTCATGGGAATTTGTTTTGATCTGCACCAACATCCTATATCTTTTTGATAGGGCCACTTTCTTATCCATGTTTTATTTATACCTCAGCAAGGCAGAGAACTAAGCTGTACTTGCACACCTTCATTCTTGATACTTTTGGGTGTTTAGCCATTGATAATGAATTGTCTGCATGCAAGGATTTCCCATTCCATGTAAATCCCTGTTTATTTATTTTTATTTTTGTTCCCTTATCACTGATACTTTAGGCTGTATGTACAGGCAGTGGAATAGTGGTCAAGTCTGCCCGTTTCCACACGGACTCTGTATCCCTTTCTGTATTAAAGCATTTCATCTGCATGTATTATGCGTCCAACTACATGTCTGCTGTATTTCCTTCATGATTTCTTCTGGAAATTCTATTTTCTTCAAGACTTTTTAGAGGATATGCTTTTTTATTTCTATTGTGTCCCTCATCAGTATCTATACTAATCTCGCTGTTTGAGATCTGCAGTTTCATAACCACTTCCATCAACCACCATTTCTACAAATTGCCTTCAGTAAACATAAACATCACCTATTTTTCACCAATTCTGGTATCAGTACCTTTAAGGAAGATGCCAGTATCTCTGCACATATATTGGTATCCATATTTATTTGTAATACATCACCATTACACCGGATTTGAACTGTTTCTCTGGGGATGAATATGACAGTCAACCATGTTAGCTGAGAAAGAGCTCCTGTGTGCATTTCTTGGAATGATACTAGGGCTTGTCTTTTTCAGTATCTTTATAAGTAACTGAGAAAGTGTTGTCCACCCATAACGTATAATCTCGCAGTAGTGCTGATATTAAGAAGGTGAGAAAAGGTTGAAAATAGACTTAGCAGCATTAAAGGAATGATTTGTAATATAGCAGTTTATATTTATTGCAAGGGAAGGTGCAAACTACTTCATCTATGAAGCTGAATTCCTTGAAAGGAGAAAACAGTTAAAACAGTGGTGGTGGTGTTGGGGGGAGGGTGCAAGTAACATCAGCATGAGGAAAAGGACCTTATGATGCTTATAAAAGTAAGTAAGTGATGTGACAAAGAAGGGAGGAGGACCAATGAATAACTGAGGCATACAGGAATAAGTATCGGCAATAAAAAAACACAGAAATTAAAATTCCTTTTTACATAATTCTTCAGGTTGGAAAGATCCCGTTCTGAGTACTGGATGCAGGAATGGAAACCTCATGAGTATAGCGGAGTCAGCGAAGAGACAGCTCAGAAAATGATGAAAATAATGCATTTGTTTTCACCAGAAACCATATAAATATGTTAACTCCTTTAAATATGCAAAAAATGTTATCACAATTCATATTTCACCACTCAATGTCCTTCACTTCTGCCCACCACAGTCTCTTCCCACCTCTACCCTATTTCCCAGACTAACCATACCATACTTCTTCCATCCACTTAATCAGCCCACAATACCTCACACCACCATCTCACCAGAATGTTGGCTTCCCTACCCTTAAATGTAAGCAAGTGCAACTTAAGAATTCTTATTCTTAACTTTTTTTATATCCCCCACTAACCTGCTATAATTTATTCAGTTCCTTCCTCTTCACTTGAAACGCTCCACTCCTTCCATTTTCAGTCAGCAAGTTGAAGGTGCACTGTTCAGTGTTCTGCTGTCCAGTCGAGCGAACTACTGCTGCTGACTGGTTCTCACTATCTTTTTCCCAGCATGCAAAGTGTGGGAAGAGAGCGAGAACCAATCAGTAGCCATCCAGCTATCCACATCACGTACATGACTGCGGATGTGGCAGTCTGAGCCCCTTCCACTTTACAGCGGGTACAAACTGCATAGACTTCTGGGCATCTGTACACTGATGTCTTTTCTTCTTAATCTGGACTGGTTTTACAGCAGTCCAGATTTACAGAAGAAACTTTTTTTTTTAACCCGGAACTTGCCAAGCACGCATGCATGAGCAGTTTGGGTTCCGGGACTTTAACAGCAAGTCAGTCAGACTCGCAGCTAAGCAGCCACTGCCAGCCAGTATTAATTTACAAATACTAAATATTTTCTTTTCTTTTTTCTTTCTTTTCACAGCTGGGGGGGCTGCAGTCTGATGGCACGAGCCGCCCCTGGTCCTATCTGTGAGCCAGTTGGCCACCCATCTGATGAGATAGGGGTTAACACCAAGTTGTGTTAGCTTTTCAATGATGCCCGAGTGGGGGATTGTGTCAGAGGCTTTGGCCAGGTCAAGGTAAACTGTATGTACAGACTTTCCTTCATCCCAGGGCCTTGGTGACTGTCTCAAAGAAGTCATCTAGGTTCAATAGGCAAGATCTGCCCCTGACTAATCCAAATTGGGTAGGATCGAGTGTTTGGAGATTGCCTATGTCCTTGTTTATGAGATCCATAATACACTCCATGGCTTTACAGATCAGACTTGTCAAGCTAATGAAGCGATAGTATCCCAGGTCAGTAGTGGCACCACCTTTGTGTGTGAATGGCGGTTCTCCACTCTGCTGGAATGAAGCCTGTAATTAGGTTGTGCTTGAATAGGGTGTTCAATGACAAAGCTAGTTCTTGCTAATACAGCTTGGGATATTGTCAGATCCCATGGAAGCTGTGTTCTTTGCCTTGGATAGGGCCTTTGACATTTGATCTGTGGAGATGTGAAGTGTGGGACTAGTATCAGGGATGTCGACTGGGCCTTTGGAGGGCGATAGGTTCAGCTCAAACTTCACCCCCTTATCGGCTAGTAGGTTGGCTAAGTTATCATGATCAGTGTAAGTGGTGCCATTAAGTAGTAATTCGGAACAAACTTGGGCTTTGCCATGGAGGTTCCTAACATAACTGAAGAAGGACTTGTGGTTTCCCTTTGTTTCGGAGGCTAGTTTCAACTCGCAATTGGCTTTGGAGTTTTTCACTAGTGAGCTAATTTGCTTGTTGAGGCAGAGGAGGAAGATTTTCTGATTTGGAATTTGTTCCTTTTTACCCTTGGACAACAGTTTCTTCCTTTTTTTCTAAAGCCTGTTGATAGAGGAAGTCTACCAGACCAGTTTGTGTTTCCTTGAGGAGCAGGTTTTAGTTTTTTTGGGTATGGAGTCCATCCAGTTGTACAGGTGCTTGTGTACTGCACTGGTGTACTGTTCAGCATAGTTGTCTGCATCCTCTGAGGGGGGGGGCGGTGGTGTGAAGCTGCTGATACCCTTAGGAAGGTGTGGTCAGCTTTTGAGAAGTTTTTTAGCCTGGTTATGGTTGGGGAGGGGTTGGGTGGGATAGAAACTTTGAATGAGACAGACTGATGATGTGATCTCACCAGGAAAGAACGTACTATGGGAGTGGTGCAGCGATCACCCATATTGGTGAGAACTATGTCCAGTATGTTATCGCCCCTTGTGGGGGATGAGACCAGCTGGTCTAGTGCGTTAGAGTTGATGAAGTCATGGAATCATTGGGTGAGTGCACTAGTCCAGAATAGTTCATCCAGTCTATGGTGGGGTAGTTGAAGTCACCAAGGATCAGGGTGTTGGGGGTATCTTGATAGAGTCATGCAGGTCCAGGTAGGAGGAGTGGGTGTCCTGAGACATGGAGGGGGGGGTCTATAGCTGGCTATAACTTGGATGGGTGTCTTGCTAACTGTCAGTTGCACCTGGAGTAATTCCAGTGTACCATGTTGGTAAACCAGTCTGGAGGTGTGTCTGTCTTTAATGAAGATAGTCTCCACCACCCTTAGTCTTGAAAGTGTGGAATGAGGTATAGCCTGGTAAAGCAGGGAAGCTCTCTGTAGCCCTGAACCAAGTTTCCATGACTGCACAGACATTGACATCTTCCAGTGTGAGGAGAGCCTCCAGTGAGTGCATTTTCAGATTAAGGCTCCTAGTGACCTCCAGTTTGCTTTTTGACAGATCTTTCATGTTGGAAGATTTGTTTGGGTGAGGTGGTACTCACTAAAAGCCTATCAAAAGAACAGAGACCTCCCAAGCACACACCACCCAACACTTGCCACTAAGCAAAAAGAAACCACTACACATATCAACACACACACACACACCAGTGTCTCAACAAATAAGCCTGTATGCAAACCACATCAGATGTCTTGGTCATAGGCAACTCCATAGTGAGAGATGCACAGATGTCCCCTCACTAGTCTGGACAAGGAGAAGGTCACGGTCGGCTGCCTATTAGGTGCCAGGATCCAACAAACCACACATGCACTCGTCACTAACAGTAAGTGCCATTATGACTCTGTCATAGTCCATGTTGGAGAGAATGACTTGAGATTTACTTCTCTGGACTGTATGAAGAGAGACATGACAGAACTCTCTGAATATGTGTCCCAGACAGGTATGTCTGTAGTCCTAAGCAGTATCCTACCCTTACCCAGGATAACGCTACAATATAAATAAAAATGATTGACTTCAACAATTGGCTCAGCTTCTGTTGTCGGTCCAGGGGGATCCAGTGTCTATCATCCTGGGAGGATATGGTAGACATTGCTGTATTTCTAGAGATGGTCTGCACCTGTTCCCCTAGGCTTTCAGATACTGGCAAAGGTCCTTGCCTCCCCATAGTGCCTTCTTTAGGCAATTTCAAAACAAATTTTCCAATATAACGAAATCTATTTGAGATAAACTCTGGGTTGCGCTGCTTAATGTTAGGAGTTTAAACATGAAACTGCACTCCTCACTTAAGAGAATGCTGATGCCTGTGCAGTTACCGTGACATGGTTCAAGGCTGCTGAGAGCACCCTGGCCGTGCAAGGCTACAATACCTTCCACTTGTTCAGACCTCAAAATGAGTATGAAAGAACCAAAGGTGGAGGTGTATCCATCTTCATTAAAGCCAAATACACTTTGAGAGTGGGCAAACAGCATCTGTCTCTCAAACTACTCCTTGCCTGATTTAACTATTGGGAAAGTACTATATCACGTCATTGCTAACTATAGATCCCCCACTTTGAACCAGGATAAGCACACCACCTACCTTGATTTACTAAAATCCCTCACCATAGTGCCCAGCACCTTAGCTATGGGAGATTTCAACTATCCTTTCTTAGTCTGAGGGACATAACATAAGCAAAAACACGCTCATGCAGAGATTCCTGGACTTTAACACACATGCTCTGGAACAGATAGTCTGCACCCCCACTAGGGGCTCTAATGTTCTGGACATAATACTCACCAACATCAGGGGGGTCACTGTACTTCCCCATGCGTGATGCCCTCACTGGTTGAGTTAGACCACAAATCAGTCTCGTTTGAAGTAACTACTGAAACCAACACCCTCACAGGAACAAAACTTGTAGAAGACTTTGACAAAGCTAATTACAGCCTACTAAGTGATGGTATAAAAAGCTTCATACCACCAGCAATCGCAGACATCATTGAGCATTATGCAGAAGTGTACGCAAATGCCCTGTACAAACACTTAAGTGACTGCATCAACTCTGCTGTATCTTACTGGATCAAAACCAGGTCTTCCTGTAAAAGCAAGCCACCGTGGTGGACATCAAGTGTAAACAGATTGTATAAAGAGAGAAGCCGTTGTTCAAAAGCAAGAACGGTGTCACTCTGCAGGGGAGGAGTTCCCTCCTGTGCCTAAACAGGAAAGTTGGAGGTCTTGTGGGGTCTTCTAAAGCAAATTACAAAACTAAAATTGCATCCCTATCCAAGGACAATCATATGGCATTCTTTAACTACGTCCAAAGTCTAAAAGGGGATGCCCAGCTATGTGCTGAACTGGTTTAGATGGGATCACTAGTACTACACCGGAAGATATTGCCAACTTGCTAGCTGACGTTAATCAACATGACTTTACTAAAGCTAATTACAGCCTACTAAGCTCCAGTAAGTGATTTTGGTTTCATAGTTTGCTTTGGAGGACTTTACAAGATTTCTAATTTTCTTGTTTGGGATTTGGTGGGAGCTCCTTCTCTGCAGAGTGGTGTCCCTCTTGCTTTTGAACAACAGTTTAATTCTCTTGTTATATAATCTGTTTACACTTTAAGTCCAGCATGGTGAAAGAAGATCTGCAACATTCAGGGATGAGTGTTGAAGAAGACGAGAGTGTGGCACTGAATCGAGAAAGTTGGCGACAGTTAACATGATACCCCAACCCCATGTAGAAAAAAATGGGCTGCTGCTGCTGATGATGACGAGCTGACAGATTCAGCACAAACTTCACCCCCCTATCTCCACCTACCATATCCCAAAGCATAAGTGACACCAGCCCTCTGCCTAGTATATCTAGAGAACATGTCATCTCTGTACTCGCCAAGCCCAAAAACACAGCCTTAATGGGACTAGATTATCTCCCACGTTGTTTACTAAGCAATCTAAAATGAGACCTAATGGACCCACTTGGTGTTCTGTTTAACCATAGCTTGAGAACTGGCAATGTTCCTATAGAATGGAGAACAGCAACAGTAATCCCCTTGCACAAAGTGGGGCCATCAACTGACCCTGGGAAATACAGACCCATAAGTCTAACTATCTTCATTTGCAAGGCCACGGAAAGAATTATCATGGACCTTATCAAGAAGGACATAGAAGACCTCCAAACTCTGGACCCAGTTCAGTTTGGCTTTATTAAGCTTTAGAGAAGTCAGGAAAGATAGCTTTAGAAAACTTATTGTGGTAAGAGTGCTCCCAGATGTGCTCTACCTGAACATGAAGCATAGTGCCTGGGACTAAATCCGTGTTGTATTCTAGAAATGTTTTGAGGTTATTAAATAATCAAGAAGTTTGCAGTAGATATTTTTTTCAGAATTATTGAATGCGGTGACATCACAATTGGCTAGTAATTTTGTGCTAACTTTTGAAACCACACTTGTTAAGAGATACAATAATTCCCCTTTTCCTGTTTGCTTTGTTCATGCTTGCATATGTATTAGTTAACTGGGGTAATGGAATAATCATCCAGTATGGAGCTATTTCATCTACAGGCTGGTGATTACAGAAGAATAAGTAGAGAAGGTCATAAATTTGAGATTTATTCATTTGTTTATTCACATATTATTAACTGTTGGCTCCAGCGGACAGTGCCTGTTTGCAAATTGGACTGGGAAGATGAGTTTCCAGAAACTTGTATTAAAATAAGAACACTTTTTTAACAACTGGATTTTGTTATAAATACTAAGTTAAACCATGGCCATGTCAAACCCAGAGTTGTTGGACATGCTACACTTAAAGAAATCCCAATCCGTCCGAGCCACATGCTCCAGGGATATTAACCTTGTCATCACAATGAATAGAATATGCTGGCAGGATAGGTTCCTGACCCAGAGACTCCCCATACTCTGGAATAAGCTGCCCATACATGTCAGGCAGAGCACCTTAATGGACCTCTTCAAGAGGGACTTTGACGATTGGATGGGATATAGGAAATTCACCCCAGGGATCACATCAGTAGCCCTGCTAGACAGAGTCCAGGAAAGTAAATATTTGTGGGAAGCAATAGCCAAGGAATCATTATGGCTTGACTTGTATAGGCCCTAGGGCCGATAGCCTAGTACCTACCTGTGAACCTATGAACCTATTCTTTCACGCTGGTCTGTTTTTAAATTTGTTTTATGTAGTGCAGACAGGGACTGCCTTATTGCTATGACTGTTTAAGTGGAAGCAGAAGTCAAAGGCATAGGCAGTAGCTTTAGCAATGGGGGTCCACTGAAGGAAGATTACAATAGAATATAGCTAATCAAGTAATCTTTTTCATTTGTGACCTGCAAAGGTTTTAAACATTTCAGGTTTACTTAATTATTTTATGATTAAGTGTGATGTAGCTATTCAGAGAAAATGAAACCTCATAGTGTTGAAAAGCTGATGGAATAGAAACAGTGAATGAGGTATGTTATCATACACACATCATTTATTGGCTGACCCTTATAAAATGCACTAATCAGTTTACCCTTTTCCCAATGGAACAGTGTATGCCACCCCAAAAATATAGTATGCTCTTCACAGACAGTGGCTAATTTACATCCCTTATTTCCTATTCATGCATGCTGTTTATTTTTACATCTCATTAATTTTTCTGTCTCCAGTTTATATTTAAGATCCCTGATTAGCTGTTGCATGTGATAAGCAAGATCTGTTAGTATGATAGTACATTGACAGAGTTGCAAAGCATCATCCATCAGACATGTGACCACATTGTTCTGAGTTTCTTGTTGTGTGTATATACATGTGTAGAAATGTTTAGTCATACATATGTTAGTATTTAGTGTGCAATGTGTTTTTGCATGGCAGCCTCAGATATGTTACTGAACTTGTGCAGGTAATAAGTATGTACCCTTTTATTCACTAATGCGTACTTTAGCCTGATCAAGTTAATGTGTTAGCTGTTGCCTGTCCCAGAGAACAGTATACATAGTACAGCCACAAAATCATGGACTGGCTCCTAGCCCATTTCTTAAGTGCACACATGCTCTCTCAGATTATCTAGGTACACCTACAGGCAATACCAAGTCTTGCCACATTACATGCAGGAATGTCATTAGGATGTGGAGTAAAACAATTTGTACATTGGGGAACATGTAGAATGCATGGGAGGCACATCAAATGCCTGAATAAACAGAACCATGGCCAGTCAGCTCCTGTTCTGTGTATAGCATTCACACATATGCCCCCTTGTAGTGCACTGTTGCTTCTCCAATGGCTGGCCATTCCTCAGATTTGGGTTTTCAGACTGACAATAGACACAATCTTCTGAGTGGTACCACTGTGTATGGAGTTGGATACCACATATTCATTTTAGTGTGCTTGTTTGTATATAATACTATGCATCAACATTGCCAGTGCTATGTGGTAACACACAGACTCAAGGAAGCCTAATTTTTTGTCTCTTAATTACAGATACCTTTTTCAGTTGTCTGCCCCACATGCTGCCCTTCACAGTGTGTACCCTGTCCTTGAATTATATTCTCTGTTTTTGTCTTTTCTCTGAATAATGGTGACTTCAGAATACATTATAAAAAGTAAGAGGGTAGTGTAAGGGTGCAGCCTTCCCCTACAAGGGCTTGACTTTGTATAAAACATTAAATTAAGACAAATGTTTATAGTCACTATCCTCTGATGACAAATTTTTGCATCTAGGCTGGTACTTTTTTGGGAATCTCCAGGGAAGAATTAATCCAAAGTTTAGATACTGGGTGAGATTATGGAGCATTTGCAATGGCATAGTTGTGTGCTATACCAAACATTTGCACAATGCAATTTAGTAAATTAATTCTTTTTTTAAGAAGGCTTACACATTGAAGATGTGCATTCTGTGTCTAGCTGTCCTATTAATAAGAGAGTTGAGTTTATATATGTTCAAGCACACCTGGTTAGCAACAACACCAACCCCCAAGCCTCCATGTCCTTCCATCAGCTTTTCTACATTTATCTACAATTTGTAGATCAGCAGATTCACAGCAACTTACAGGTAAACAGAAGCTTCCTGATTCTGTCAGGTTAGCAGGCTTAGTTGCTTGATACCCTCCAATTACATTTAAAGTGTGTTGCTGTTCCAAGGCAAGGTTCATTTTGTCCTGCTTTTCATGGGCAGATACCCTTTTACTTTCTGACCAAACTAATCCTTCTAATCACATCTGAATGCCTACATAATAAGCTCATGTCTTTACCTCAGTGCTGTCCCACCTTTCATTCTCTGTTTTGATAGCTTAACCCTTTCAGTTTACAGTTTTCTGTAGTTAGTATTGGTAATACTGCTCTATATTAGTTCAGTGTTCCATAACATCATTCTCAGAGCAGATTATACAGTGTGATCATTGAGTCATATTTGGCTACTGAGCCAACCCTTTAGACATTCTTAACACATTTATCTTAAAAATAAATTCTAACTGTGAAAATCTAAGGTATCTGCAAGTTTTTTTTAATTATGTATTTTCAGTAGGGGGCAGGATATATGCTGAGAATGAAACTGTTTTAGAGACACAGTCAGAAGCTGTTAGAGATAGTGAGACAGTATTGCCATAAATGAGTTGGATTTTTTCAAGTGAAGGCAAACTTAGAGCACAGATTTGAAACTGTAACCTAAGAGGAAGTGAAAAAGTAAAATGCAGAAAGGGGAAAGCATGTCACTATGATTCAGTGCTAGCTGAATATGTACCAATATTTGTTAATACTAAGAGACCCTTCAAGATTATAAGAAAGTCTTATAAAAAGAAAGAGTAGTGAACTATATTAAAATGTAGAGTGCAAATAGCTATGCTACAGGAGACACATTTGGAAAGAAACGAACATGTGAATTTGATAAAGAAAGGTTTTCAGGACAGTAGTTATTTAGTGGAATACCTGGGACAAAGGAAAATATGAGTACTAATATTGCAAAAGGAGCTTCAATAGTGATAGAAGAGGATAACAAAGATAATAAGGGTAGATTTGTAGTATTAAGGGGCTACTGGCAAGGGAAGAGGATTACACTGGCATGTGTTTGTATTCTACCTAAAACTGCTTTAATGGACCTTAAGAAAATTCTGGGAGAAGTAAACAGTCTTCAGCAGGGAGTACTACTTATAGGTAGGGACTAGAATTTGATTTGCAGCAGTGAAGATGTGTCTTGGGGTGCCCAGAAGGGAAAAATATAACAAATGAATGGAGAGTTAAATATATGAAAATATTTGAAGAGGAAGATTTGAATTCAGTAGTAGGAGTTTGGAGTGAACTAATATATTATTCCCCAAGATACAAAAAGTGAGCTAGGCTAGACAGAACTTACATTTCACAGGAACATATGCATTTAATTGAAAGTTTTGATACCCATCCAATAATGATTTCAGATCACACATCAATAATAACTAAAATAAAAGTGCATGGTAATGAAATAAAAATGAGAGACAGATGCTTCCCCACCTATCTGTTGAAAATAGAGGAATTTAAGGATTGGGTAGTGGAAACTGTTTGGGAGTTATTAAAGAAGATGGCATTTTTTTTTCTGAAAATGTAGCTAGGGAGTGGGATAAAATTAAAGTGGAGTTTAAAAATAGAATGGAACTAAAAGAAAGATATGGTTAGTAAGAATTATTTAGAGGGACTGACAAATGTTAAAGTATCGCAGAATAGGGGGAATCTCACAGAAAAAGAGGAGGAGCAATTGCAGAATGCTAAACAGAAAATAAGGGATTACCTCAATAATATGCATGAGTTTAGAAAGATTGCTGTTAAGCAACTGTTTTTGATAATAACTCCAGAGCACAAAAACTTTTAGCAGAATGACTCAGCCAACAGAAAGTAGAAAAGGTTGTTGCCAAGCTTAGGAAGCCTATAACATGGATGATAACAAGAGATACTACAGAGGTACTAGAAATATTTCAAAAAAATTATGAAAGTCTGTATAAAGGCAGAGAGATATAGAAATCAAGAAAAGATACACACAGAAATGTTTATGGAACAATTGAATATGCAAGGGTTAGAGGTAAGTGAGACTCCATTACTAACAGGATAGGAGGAATTCAGATAAAAATGGTGATGTATAACCAAGCCACAGGAAAGTCCCCAGGATTAGATGGCATTTCTGTGGAAGTTTTGAAGCTGGGAGGGGAAAAACTGATAAAGATCTCGAAGATTTTGTTTAACAGTATTTTAAGAGGAGGAGAAGCACCAACATAGTGGAAGAAAGCGGTGGTGGCTGTAATACCTAAAGAGAGTGAAGACTCATCAAAGCTTCATACAGGTCCATTTCAATCCTTAACCAAGAGTATAAAATGTTTATACCTATAATGGCTAAAAGAATGCAAAGGTTATGCAAAAATTGCTAGATATGGGTCAGTATGGTTTTCTGGAGGGGAGGCAAACATTTGACAACATTAACAGAACACTGATGATCCAGAGGGAAGCAGAATGTAAGAAAATATCACTGTCGGTGGGTCTTGATGCAGTCAAAGCATTTTATAGAGTAAGCCAGGAATGTATGAGCAGGGCAATGAAGCATTTGCATTCCCTGATAAAATTATAAGTTTGATTAGGTGGCTATATGAGGGATCAGAGGTGAAAATTAAAGTGGGTGGGTTCCTCTAATTATTTCTGTTTGAGTAGAGGAATGAGGCAGTGGTGTCCTTTTTCCCATTTATTTTAATTTTATTTAGAACCACTGGCAAAGAAAATAAGGGACTCAGAAATTCAAGGATATAATTGGTATGGTAGTCAAGAAAAGCTGGCTGTATTTGCAGATGATATTATTTTATTCCTGATGAAACCAGAAAAAGGCATTTCAGTATTGTGGAACATTTTGAGGCAGTTTCAGATCTTTTTGGGATACAAAATTAATGAAGCCAAAACAAAGACAATAGTTGTAAATTATGTAACATATTTATAGGGGCATAATAAAATGCAGTACTTAGGAGTATGGATTAAAAAGGATTATGGCATAGCAGCTAAGGATATGTGGGAAGAGACTAAACAAAAGGTAATACAAAAACTGAGAAATCGGAAGCTCTATTATATGGATAGTAAGATACAAGCAGTTAAAATGTTTTTAGTCCCTTTGGTTTTATATAGAGGTCATGCATATTTTTATCAATGAGAGGAGAAGTTGTGGAAAGCAATTACTAAAGAGCTGAAGGATTTTATCTGGGAGGGGAAGATGGCAAGAGTCAAGTGGGATAAACTGATTCTTTCAGTAGAACAAGGCAGTTTGGAATTACCTAATTTGAAGGTGTATTTCAGAGCTGCAAGTTAAGGCTCCTATACATAGCACAAGCAGAAACCTATAATTCAAAATGGAAAGGGAGGATGAAATGGGGAAGCTTAAGAAACAAGGAGAGACTGGTATTTTGGATGCAGATCCTTAAGGGGAATAACAATAACCATACAGGAAATGATATTTGTAAAGTAACAGAAGGTATTCTAAAGAACTAAGCCAACACAGGAATGGAGAAAGGAAATTCTGCCAATAGGGATGACTGCAATCAGTGATACAGACAATAAACACAAGCGGTGGAATTTATTGGAGAAACTGGCAAAGTACCAAGGTACTGGGAACAAATAATTAGAGAGGGAAAGGTAATAGAATGGGAAGAGGCCAAGAATGTATTTGGACTGCAGGCTAGGGATTGTCTCCCCTACCAAGGATTGATATCAGAAAATCAGCAAAAAGAAAGAAATAGGGGATCCTAACAGAAAGACCAGGACTGGTGGAATTTTTAGTAGAATCTAGAACATAAGCTGCTGTTAAAAAAGGAATAATTAGTAGAGCATACAAAATATTGCATGATGACTATAAGAATCAATCGGAGGAGGTTAGAAAGGATTGGGAAGAGGGACTGGATAAGCAATTCACAAAGAAACAGTGAGATAATATATGTATGTCTCCCAAATATGCAACAAAGTCTAGAAGATTTAGGATCTTTGCTTGGAAGTGTTTACATAGATATGGTTATACCCCAAGTAGACTACAAAGAATTTGTCCCCAAGCAGACAGCAAATGTTGGAGGTGTGATGGGAAGAAATAGGTTACTGGGAACATATTTTCTGGGAGTGTAATCAGTTGGCAAACTTTAAAGATTCCCTGCAGACTACTCTGTCAGAGATGCTGGGTAAGCAAATTGGTGTAACTAAGGAAATGATTTTTGAGCTATGATACAGAATTGGAATTGTCTAGACATAGTAAGGCCTTGCTGAGTCTAATTATGCTGGCTGCCAAAAAAGCAACTATTAGAAAAAGGAAATCAAAGTCTAAACCAACTGTACTAGAAGTAGTGAATATAGTAACAGAGATAAAACAACTGGAATTGGGATCTTTAGAAAAGTGTAGGAGCAAATTATATAGAAACATAGGAACTGTAGGAAGAATACATGCAAAGGAGGAACAAGGTTTAAAAGAAGGCAGGATTTGAATGAGCTATGTAATGTGTGACTGACAATGACTTGATAGATTGTAAGTGGTATATAATGTGTGCAACTAAAATTATGTCAGTATGGTTAGTGATGTAAAATGTTTGCAATTAAAATAATGTCAGTATGGTTTGTTTTCAGTTATATAAATTTATGATTCCCTATGTAATTTGTGATAATTTAATAAATATGTTCTTGTTAAAAAAAGATTATCAGCAAGTCTCATGGCTCTTTCTACTGAGAACTGCAACAGTTAGCCTCATGGTTGGATTCTAAAGAGTTCTGAATAAGACTGTGACCAGTGAATAACCTTTGAAAGGAGTCTTAAGTGGACATTAAAAAAAATGGACATAAAAAAAGAAAGAAGAGCACATGTCTCAAAAACTTGAACTCTGGTTGTAATTTTGCCTGTAACTGCTGAATGCATTTGCAGATTAGAAATAGCTAGTCCCAGTTATCTTTTATTCAGAAAGTAGGTATAGGGCCACTTCAATGGCAGATACTATTTTTCTGAACATAACTGTTCAGTATTTATTTAAATTTCCCTGTACACGTGTTTTATACTATTTGTGTAATTAAGAACTGTTGGTATCTATCCTTTGAAGACATACTGCCTTTTATTATAGTTACTATAAAGCTAATACAATATAGTTGGCCTATTCTAAGGGTTTTATTACCTGTGAGTGCCAGACTAGTGTTGCTAGTGATAGTATGATACCATTGAATCAGGAAGTGGTGATGGCACTGAGAGGGTGTTATTAGCATGACCTCGAAGCCATTGTATTTGTGTGAATTGATATGAAACAAGGCACAATTACTTTTGGCAAGGTAACACAGAAAGGCAGTAAACTGAGAATAAAGGGTGTGTGTTCGCTGTGTCATATTTCTGCTCTGCAGCCATATAGTATGAAGTCTCTGTTTGTGGCTATAGCCTAAGACAGCAGTGCAGATTTGCCATACAGTTTTAGGTTGTCACTGATACCATTCATGGTCCTGTACCACTCTTGGCTTAACATTTCCCATAGATCCTATTAATTTACCAGTCGTCTACTGACTTCTCATATGGTAATACCCCTGCAGATATTCTGTTCACTGCTTTCTCTTTTGTTATGTAAATTACTTGTAACAATCAAAATTTTATGTGTGAATGGTAGGCCATTTCTGGTATCTTGCTGCACAATGAAACCAGTATCTCTAGCATCATTCCTTTTAATTATTCCATCTTCAGGCAAGATATATGTCATAAACATGCACGTGGAATAGCTTCATGTGCATTGTGAACTTTAGCTTTTCACTTTATATCTAGTTTGAGAAACAAAGTTATAACAAAAATCCTCGAAAAAAAAAAAACACAAAACAAGTTATTCCTGTTGGAAGGACACCACAGACACAGCGTGTATATGATAAGCACTTTTGTTCTTGTAATCAGTACAATGAAACTTCATCAGATGACATTCAACACTTCATTTCTCCTTTAAAAACAATAAACAACCTATCCAAACACTTTATTAATTAAAATACTGGTCCTCTTAAAGTGCCAATATTCTTGAAAACTTCCAGTTTTCTGTTCACATCAAATTAGTAAGTGAAAATTAATTAAAAATAAACATTGTGGTTCATACAAAAAGTGAAAAAAAACATTTAAAAACATAAACTTAAAAATGTATAGAGTAACCATTAGACAGTGTATACTGTAATGTATATACCAAAAATTAAAAATTGTTTAGAACCGGTGAACTTCTAATAATTCCAAAAGGACTTTTAAATCCTAAATAATTTCAAAGCTAATAAACTACTTATGGATATTCTATCATTTATCCCAGGAGACTGGGTGGCATTTAATAAAACCTGCCAGTGTGTCTCCCTGTATTCCAAAAATGATGACCAGTTCCCTCGCTTGTCATTCATTGCCACTTTTTTGAGAATGTAGAATACAAATTTTTTAACGTCAATGCAATTAACTGAGTGCCTATAAAGGGCATTGGTACTGTCTTCTTCCTTATAGCATAGATGTGTTGGTAAATTCTTTAAGTGAATTCTCAGTCCTTCCTATGTAGCATATGGTGCACGATAAACAGAAAGTGGCATAAATCACCCCTTTGGTGTTACGATCAAAATTGCCTTATATAGAAAAGACCTTAGAGTGACTGCCAAAAGTAACATTTGCAGTCTTGTATATGCATCTGAACTCTCTACTGGCTCCACACTTTCTCATTTTTCCATATTTACTGTTTTTTTTCAAACAAGGTCTTTATGTTCTTACCTTTCCTGTATACAATCTTTGTTGTTTGCCCTAATTTTTCTGTTAGTTCAAATGCTCAGAAGACTGCACTCCAGTTTTTTTCAATTATGCTCCTAACAATAGGGGAAAATTGATCCTAATACACACCTAACGTCATTGCTAAAGACGTCCTTTGTTGTAACTGGTTGGGAGTCTGGGTACCTTAACAGGGGGAGTAGTGTGTGTTGCTCTGCCCTTAAGATTCAAAGCTTGATTGTCTAACATTTTAGGGGAGTAATTCCTCTCCTTTGAACATCCCTTTTAGTACAGAGAGCTCTTGATATAATGTTTCATCCTCAGTAATGAACCGTGACAGTCTAATCATTTGGAAGTTTTCAAGAATATTGGTGCTTTAAGAGGACCAGTGTTTTAGTTAATAACGTGTTTGGATAGGTTGTTTATTGTTTTATAAGGAGAAACAAAGCATTGAATGTCATCTGATGGACTTCCATTGTACTGATTAAAGGATCAAAAGTGCTTATCATATGCACACTGTGTCCATGGTGTCCTTCCAACAGTGAGAACCTGTTTTGTGTGTTTATATCCCGTTTAGTATCTCTAAGCATAATGATTGTATTATAATTGATATTATTGTAGATAATCCCAAACATGCGATTATGATTTGCCTTTTCTTCCCATCTGACTATTCAAAATGCAATACTGGCAAAATAATGTAATGGCTCAGTCATAATATTAAGTATGAAATAATTATGCTGGGCAATCTCCCACATCCACTATTATACCTTTTTGACTTTGGCTATCTCACTTTACTTCCAGACATGGCTGGCAGTGTTTCAGGTAAGACTATTACCTATACGGGATCATTGCCACATCACTTCAAATATCTTTCTAGGTATTCTACAATAATAATCCGCCAGTCCTTGTTAGGCAAAAGCAAAGACAGATCTAAAGAATGCAACATTTTTCAATTGCATGGTGGATAAAACAGATTTGGTCCTGTAGAACATGATTCCCCTTGTTTCACTTAATACTTGATGAACTTGTCAGCTATTTGAAAGTTTATTTATTTATTTACTTATTGCATTTGTTTACCGGCATAAGTCCACTGGGCCTAAAAGAGCCCATTTTCAGTGGAGGCCCGGGGAGAAAAGCTCCAACGAGATACAAAAAAAATATAAACATTAATTAGTACAGAAGCAGAAACAGTGTTACAGATAGTAAATATAGTAACATATACATAATATATACATAAAAGCAGGAATCTAGTTTGTTTGATTACAGCAATATATACAGGAATTATACATTAAAGCAGAATTCAATGACTTCAATCAGATTGGTATAAACAGAGATCAGTATTATTGTACCAGAATCAACAAGTGAAGATAAAAATAAATATGGAGAAAATATCATCAGTCACTAGTAGCAAAAGACATAGGAGTTTAATAATTATATAAGGAGAGTGAAGAGGTTAGGTTATAGAGCAGGAACATAGCCAGGAAGAGTTGAGATGATTTTTCAGCATTTGTTTGAAGGTGGTGGTGCTGCCTGTGTTTCTTATAGAAGGTGGAAGTGAGTTCCATAGTTTGGCGATGGTGAAGGCATAGAGGAGTTGACCAGCAGGTAAGGTGGGCTTATCTACTTTTATAAGTAGATGATTTTCAGATCTTAGATGCCTGCTGGAATGGTATTTGGCAAGTAGAGTTGAGAGAGCAGGACAGTCTGTGGGTCTGTAGATTATTTTGTGCACAGTAGTTAGTTGGGTGAATGAGAGATGGTGGGGGAGTTCCAGCCACCCTAATTGTTTCAGTGACTTACAATGGTGGGATGAGAATGTGGCCTTGGAGGCAAATTTTGCTATTCTGTTGTAACACATAGCAAGTTTGGATTTTGTAGAATTTTGGATATTAGTGAGGAGAGGGGCACCATAAAGGAGAGAGGGTAATAAAAAGGTAGTTGCAAGGGTTTGTCTAGTAGAGAGGCTAAGAAAGTGTTGGTGCCTATAGAGCATACCAAGCTTTTGGTGTGTTTTTTTGATGTTATTGTTTATGTGTAGGTCAAAGTTAAGGTTTTCATCTGTAATAATGCCTAGTAATTTAGTGTGTGGGACAACTTCTATAGTGGTATTGTTTTGGGCTTGTATAGTGAAGAGTTTTTTATCAAATGGAGTGGTTTTCCTAGGAGTAAAAATTACTAGTTTAGTTTTTTTTTGGATTTAGGGCAAGATGATTTTTAAGCATTCAAGATTCAGTAGATGTGAGGACATTCTGGGTAATTTGCTGGAGTTCAGAGCTGGAATTTGCAGTGCATATTATTGTAGAGTCATCAGCATACTGGATTACTGAGCATTGTGGGAGAGTGGTGTAAAAGTTGTTAATAAAGATGCTAAATAAGAGAGGACCAAGTATGGAGCCTTGGGGTACCCCTGTGGATGTACTGAGGAAGGGAGAGTAAGACTGTTGCCATTTGGTGGATTGCTGCCTATTGGAGAGATAGCTATTGTACCATTGTAGGGTAGGGGGAGAAATGTGGAGGGTGGATAGTTTAGAGAGCAGGATAGTGTGGGAAATGGTATAAAAAGCTTTGGAGAGGTCAAGGAAAAGTGAAGCAATTATTTTACCAGAATCCTGTGCCCGGTTAACTGTATCAAGGAAGGATAGGAGGGCGGTAGTGGTGCTGTGTCCTTGTCTGAAACCATGCTGAGTGGGTGATAAAATTTGATTTTCATGCAGGTGGTTGAGGAGTCGGGCATGGATGCATTTTTCCAGTATTTTAGAGAGGGGTGAGAGAATTGCTATGGGTCAAAAGTTTGTGGTGTCTGTGTTGGTGCCACCTTTGTGCAAGGGAAGAATGAATGCTTTTTTCCAGATGTCTGGGACAAGGGATTCTTTAATTGATCTGTTAATGAGTATGCTGATGGGATAAGCTGTAGAGTTTGCTGCTAGCTGCAGGAAGTGGGGCCAGAGTACAGGGTTTTAAATTAAGTAAAAGTTTTTTTATTGTGCTGGTGGGTATGGGGGAGAATTTTAGGTTAGGGTTAAGGGTAGACTTGTTTTCTGGGATGATTTGGTCATCAGCTGTCTTGGTGGTGGTGCTGTTAACTGTAGGAAAGGTGGTGGTTAGGTTAGCTATGGTGTCAATGAAGTAGGAATTGAAGAGGGTAGCAAGTTCAGTGGGAGTTTTTTGTGGGTCAGGGGATGGATTGCTTTGAGAGCCTGGGTGTAATAGTTGGCTGATGGAAGACCAGAATTTTTGGGGATTATTTTATGTTGGCTTTATAGGTGGAAGTAGTGGTCTTTTTTATCAGTGGTTATTAGATGTTTTGCCTGGTTACAGAGTTGCTTGTAATGTAGTAGAGTTGAGGGGTCTTTGTTTTTCTGCCATGATTTCTAGATTTTATCACTTGTGGACATTACTTCTTTGGTGGATTTTGAGAGCCAGCATGCATGGTTATGTTTTATTTGTTTTTGGCGGTGGGTGCTTGCCTATTTAGGATGTCTAGAAATGTTGAGTTAAAGAATTCAGCAGCCTCATTAAGTGGTAGGGATTTGAGGGGTTTCCAGTTTACTTTAGTTAAGGTTTCATTAAATATGGATGATTGGAACTTAGTAAAATTTCTGGTAGATTTGTATTGGTGTTGGCCTGTGGTTGGAGTAGTTTTGCGTATAATATATGCTGGGTGGTGGTCACTAATGGTATTAGGTAGTATGCCTGCACTGATGACATTGAAAGGGTGGGATACTAATATCCAGTCTATTGTGGAGCTCCAGTTGTAATTTCTGTGAGGTCTAGTGATGTCTTCAATTAGTTGGGAGAAGTTGTAAAGATTTATGTTTTTTGAGGGGCTGTTGTGGCCTATATCTAACCAGTCGATATTTACATCACCTAGAATGATGGTTTCATTATCGATATTTTGGGAAGTCCAGGCAAGTATGTTTTCTAATATTGGTATGTTGTTTCCTGGGGGAATATAAAGAGCAATTATGGAAATGTTTTTATGGTTGTTAAGTTTTAATATAGAGATTAGTATTTCGGCTGGGGAGAAGTTGGGTGTTGGTTTTGAGTAGGGATTAATGTGTAATTGCTAGGGAAAAGTATTGCTACCCCTCCTCCTCTCTTGTTGGGTCGATCGACTCTCAGGCATGAGTAGCTTGGGGGGAGAAATTCAGTGTCTTTTATATATGATTTCAACCAGGTTTCAGTAGCTGCTATAATATCTGGGTTGTTCTTAGAAATCCAGGCATGGAGTTCGGGTATCTTGTTCCTAAGGCTTTGGAGATTTATGGTTGATAGCATAAGAGATTTGCTAGGTTTGCTGGAGCTGAAGGGGGCTGGTTCTGGGTTGGGTTGTACATCATCACACTGGGAAATAGTGCTTTGGCAAATTGTGTAGGTTATACTTCTCAGTTTTTTCCTAAATATGGTGTAGTTGCTGCTGGTGGTATGATAAGGGGAGTGTCTTTGGAGAGGTAGAATTTTCACTTTGCATAGTACAGAGGTATTAGCTGTGAATAAGCTAGGGTGGATGCCTGAGTAACTTGATAATTGTGGATTATGGGTGCTGGTTGTACAGGTATGTGCATGAGGTATGTTGGGTGCCTGGAAAGTTGTGATTATTGTTAGGAGAGAGAGTGTAAGTGAGAAAAGCACGATCAAAGTAATAGTTGTGATGGACATGATGGTGGTTGAGGGTAGTGTGATAAAGAATATGAGCAGGATAGAAGTAGTTTAGAGGATGGAGTACTATATGGGCGTATTTAGAAATGGGTGGGGAGGTAGAGTACAATAATGAGGAAGTATAATAGGGGAATAATTAGGGGGTTTATGGGATAGGTGGAAGAGAAGTATGGGAGGGGTCAGGCTACATATAAGGTTGATGTTATGGGGGGAGGGTGGGGATGGAGGCAGGGAGGGGAGCGGAGTAAGCGTAGCGAACGGAGTGGGTTCAGCCCCATAGGGAGAAGACCTGAAAAAAATATCAGTTTAAAGTTGAGTACTGAGCTTAAAATATCAGCATCTAACAAAAGCTTACTTGAAGTAGCTCTGGAATACTTCAAAACTGCCAAGCAGCCCTGTTTATGTGCCTGCAGTGTAAATTAGAGAGAGTTGTGATTAGTCTAGAGACTATGCTGAAAGTAAAAGCAAAATTTACTAATGTAAACAGTAAAAGCTTGGGACTGTGTGAGTGTGTGTAAGGCTGATTCAAGGTATTGGCCCAGTCTAGTGTCAATTGGCTGGAACCCTTCACTGATGTTGTGCATACACCTTTTAAGTTGCAATTCACCCATTACAACAGAAAGGCTGTAGGGTGTCAGGTTCTTGCTTCCTGGAGTTTTATTTAGTTATGATAGTCAGCTTCAGTGGATGAAGTGGAAAATGTGTATTGTAGTTAATCCCAAGTGGGAGTGGGGGTCATGCATGAAAGAAACCCATGCAACTATTACAACAGAAAAGCTGTAGGGTGTCAGGTTCTTGCTTCCTGGAGTTTTATTTAGTTACGATAGTCATCTTCAGTGGATGAAGTGGAAAATGTGTATTGTAGTTAATCCCAAGTGGGGGTGGGGGTCATGCATGAAAGAAACCCATGCAACTATTACAGCAGAAAAGTTAGAGTGATAATTTAATAAAGGTGTTTAAAAAAACACTTCTGTAATAGTTTTCACAGTTCTTGGAAAGTCTACTGAATCCATTTTGAATTTTGTACTAGTATTGGTTTGCCATTCACCTTCTGCCTCAGCTAATACCTTCTTCTTTAGCTGCTGGCAACATTCTCAGTTCCTGCAAGCTAGCATCCCTTCTGTGTGACATCTTATCATGACAAGTGTTTCATACTTGGGAGTTATGTGCCTAGAATATAAAAAGATACATTGTTTTCCTCTAAAATAAGGACAGTAAGTTTATGAAGTAAACTTATTTTCAGCCATTTGCCTTACTTTATCATCTGTTTAACATCTTGCAAAATTTGTACACAGAGCATCTCCATTTTTTTTTCATATTAATCTCATGTTTGGCTCACAGTATGGGTTTAGATCCTGCTGTTGTACAGATACTATTCTTATGCCCGATGCAGAAACTATGGACATGTCATAAGTGCCTGTTTTTTTGCTCTGTCTAAAGTATTTGGCACAGTAAACTATTGCCTTTTTTCCATACTGGCTAATCAGTTTAAGTGTTAGTACCTCTGACCCGTCCTGGTACAACAGTTGCCATTTAAAGGTCACCCAGTTCCTTGGATTAGAATAATTTGTATTAGCTCCACTGGCTGTGTGGGACTCTGACTGATGTGGTGTGTTATAAGACCTTATTGCTATAGTATAGTTAAAAGTTTTTTTTTTAATTGTAGAAACAATAACTAGAGTTTTCTCATATATTATATAACAGTGTTGGAGTTTCTTGCTGGAATGGTATCTAAATGGTATTTAAATTGTGAGAGAATTATGTGAAAGAATGTCAAACTGTTGCAAATAAACACTGTTAGTTAAAAAAAAAATCAAGGTAGTCGGTGTAGCAACATCCTGGATTAACTGGCCAGAGAAATGGAATGAGCAGTACCTGAGTCATGATGTACAAAAGAGAGGGCTATAGCCTTATAATTCCAGATATGTTGGTCTTTTGTTGAGGGGGGACGATGACCTACCTAGATCATCAGTTCTGGGTGGAGTTTTACAGGAAAGAGAGAACTGGGTGTCTGAGAAGACCTGGACATCATCCAAAAGAAGTCCAGAGGAGCCCAACAGGAGAGATGTCCTGCTTGTTAACACTTAAATTCAAAAGAGATATTAGACTTTTATTTCTGTGAGAAGTGATTGCAGCCTTTATTTGTGAGGCCCATGTGTTGTAATTAAAATACTATCAGACAAGTAATGTGCATTTGTATTTATTGCATTTATTTTCATTTTGGGCATAAAACTGTGAACATTTTTTTATAACTTGATGGACTTTGGTGCATTTATATACTACACTTGATTTTGATAAGCATATTATCTTGAATAATTATTTGGTTGCCATTTTAAGATTTACCCTTTGTCCTGTGGTATGGTATACTTTTGTAATGTGGGAATGGTGTACTTTTATAATGTTTCCAGAGGCATTTCTTTTTTGGCCTATTTCTTGACAGAAACCAGAAATGGTTTATTTCTAGCTGACTTAAAATTGAGAGAACACTGTTATCAGGGTCATAATTTGTATATTCATAGAATTTTGCTCATAGTTCCTAGATGGGCTCACCTGGTTTTGGATCAGGTTGGTTTTGAAGCTCTTTTCAGCTATAGGGGCAAAATTGCTTAAGCCTTCAAATGTATATTTATGAAATGAGAGCAGCCGTACAGAATGGACTTTCTTTCTGATATATTCCAACTTTTAGTTTACTACCAATTATTAAAGACAAGTAGTGTTTTACATGGGCATCTGAAACACTTTGTGTATCAAGATATAACACTTAAAATTCCAAATTTAGAAGTTTTATCTATGTTTACATATGTTTAGAAGCATTAGCAGATATTTTAGCATATGTATTATAGTAACTTTCTTTTTGCATTTTCTTGTCCAGTTACTATTTTGCTATGAAGACTGTGTGACAGTAGTTTATTTCATTCTTTACACAAATGTTGATATACATTTCTAAGTTGCATTAATGCTGATTATTTATGTCAAAAGTTGCATTCATATAGCGTACAACCTACTTTTTATAATGAAGTACTGTGCCAATGCTTAATTTGTAGTTATGTTTTCTTACGAATTTTAATTCTTCAATGTGATAACTGATGAGTCACCTTGATATCTATTGTTATAATTTACTGTATGATGTACCTAGTGTTTTGTTACTGATATCCTTGCAGTACAATCTGTATCTAGGAAGTGTCTTTGGATCAGTGGACCAGTTCAGATTAGCAAATGGTAAATAAACTAAATACATCTTTTGAGTGATACTGAAGCTTTAATATATTTGTGTTTCGCCATATTTCCTGGAAATTGTCTCAAGATAACATAAACATTAGTAATATAAAATCAGTGTCAAGACTTTATCAAGACTTGTATTAAGACTGCATTGTTTTCATTTAAGAAGTTGGAAAGAGAGAAAATGTGCAAAAGGTGTGTAAAACGTGTAATTATTTTTTCTGTACTGATGCAGTTATGTACAGCAGAACATAAATGTTTTCCGACATGTACACATTATGTCCCATCATATGCCCCATTACCTTATCTGGAATGAAACTTTCTGAACTTTAAGCAGCTTTATTAAAAAAACAAAAACAAAACAGATTTTAAAGCTTTTTGCCTGCAGAACATGCTGAGACAAAACTGTTGTACTTTACCCTTTGTTTAGATCATAGACTTGATGGACTTTAAGCTAGAATGGAAACATTAAGAGATCATTACATAAAAATCATAAGAAGGAGAATGCTGCCTTACTTTTCCAGAATCAGTAAGCACAATTTTTTGTATTTTGCCTATGTGTTACTTTCAATTGCTGTATGAACCTAGAAAATATGTGGCAGTAGTCTTCATTTAGTGGTAAAAGTGGAATCATTTAGCTGTAGTTAATGAGTTACTGTTACTATCAGTTTATTTAAAATCTTTCATTTTATGATTTCATGTGCAAGTATATATTGGTATATTTGTTTTTTTCAGTGTTGTTGCCTAATCAATTGGAATACAAAAGCTTATTTGCATTACATTGCTAGTGCATATTGGTTTGGCACCATATTGCTATAATCATCAACTTTTGGCATCTACATTTTGAAGGATGACCATTTTAGCCATAGTTAATAAACAATTGTGTTATTGTTAGCCAGCACCAGTAGCAAAGCTGGACAAAGCCCATGGCCAAGGTGAACTGAGTTTGATTAGTGGCTCAGGTTCATGATACCTCTGGCAGAAGAGAATGGATGTGCCCATTCTGGGGGAAGGGAGGGACAAAGGAAAAATGAGGAGTATCTCAATCCCTTAGAAGAGGAGCAGTGATACAAAGAATATCCTGAGGGGCGGGCTTTCAGTTCACCAAGCTACTGCTTGGTGGCAACTTTCCATAGCAGTTATGCAGGAACATAAACTTACAAAGAAAGCATAGTAGATCCCAGAATGATATAGGTGGCTTTTCCCTATCCAGAGGGTTGGGTTTAAGACTATAGAAAAGAACCCTCAGTTGCTGAGCACAGGCAGCTCTCATGAATACTCTTGGAAGAGTTTTGCTGCATAGAAAACTGAGGTATAGTCTGTCATACATAGCAATGAATGGGCGGAGTTTGATTGCAGGTGACTTGATGGTCATAGACATGGAGCAAAATTACCTAGAAAAAAGTGTTACATTTTGCTGATTTTAAGTATAGGCAGAAATGTGGTGTGCTAGATTGGTTGTTTGATGACATTGTTACCATAAAGACAAAAAATAGTTCTGAAACTAAAAGGGCATCATTAGTCCATTGTAAGACACAGTGTGTGTGTGTGTGTGTGTGTGTGTGTGTGTGTGTGTGTGTGTGTGTGTGTGTGTGTGTGTGTGTGTGTGTGTGTGTTGTAAGATTGTACTGGAAGGCACTGGAGTGAGAGATGGATGAAATACTGCAATGTCTATGATTAAAGCTAAGCTCTAACAGCTGTTCAGTGTAAGGCTTGTTTGGGTGTGGCAGATGATCATAAACTGAGACAGTACTGGATTTTTGCAGTATGCTTTTAAGGCCAACTGCCCCTTGCATAGCATTCAGTAGTCAGTGGGAAGAATCAGAATGTCATAACCCTGATCCTAACTTACTAATGTATGTCGGCAGTGTACCTCTGACATATCATTGGGTGGACAGCAATATGTATCATAATGACCACATTCACTGATATCACATATAAAGTGGCATTTGGGTAAGATTATATGTCTGTATCAACACATGTGAATTGGCAGCAGTGGGGCAGTTTACAAGGCTGTAGCCCCGCCACATAAAAAATGTTGCTACCAGTGTGGGATTTAAAGTCCATACTGTGACATATACATTGGTTTACATAATATGGATATATTGTAAACTGGGTTTACTTGGCCTGCAAAAAAAGTTTAGCTGCCAAAAAAGTGTGTTCACCCTTGCAGCTACAAGGTAAATCTACACAGTTTACATTCCACAGCAGATATGTTACTTTTTTAGTCGGAGTAGTTAGGGAATGGTTAAAATGAGCTCTGAAGAATATGCCATAATATTAGTGGCACAACTGATTAAACACTGTAGATGAAAATGACTCTCGCATATTGTACTTAACAAGGATGAGTTAATAACTGCCTTATATAAAATTGCAGTTCAGTCCACTGAGCCTAGAAACATCCTGTCAATGGCTGTTAAGTGTGCAGAATGTAGCTAAAGAGCCACCTAATATGTTTCCAGATAATCTCAAAATGTAGCTTGTACTAAAGAGTCTAGGGTTGGAGCTGAGGCACCTTACAACAGTTCAGAGAATGAAAAAGTTTTAAGCCACAAAGTAAGAAAGAAAATGTCAGAGTGATGCTGCAGAGAAGGCACATAAAGAAAGGGAAACTTGGCAATAGAATGAGAAATATCTGCTCATCCTAGCAAGACTGAAATCCTAGCCCTAGAAGCCAAGGTCAGTAATAAATTGTTTCCTCAGTATAAAGACAAGTATGACTTTGATAGTTCTATTCAGGCATTTGAACATTAATACAATAGCATCAGACTAACCCAGGACAGTAGTTGTGGCTTTAATTCATCTGCTCATGGGTAAGGCAATGCATTCTTTGTCAGAAATGTCTGATTTGGGTTGTTTGGAGTATTGTAAAGTTAAGATGATTCTTTCTGATTATTTTAAAGTCATACTTGAAACTTAAATAAAAAAAGTTTAAAGGATATAGGACAAATCAGAAAGCAGTGTTTGTGATGTAATTGCAGAACTATGTACTTATTTTCATATATAGGTCAGTGGGGTTCATTAATACTTTAGTAGTGTTGGGAGCTTTTATGATAAGGAAGAAAGCTGTCAGCACCTTACCTGGAGATATGCAAATCTGTTTGGCAGACTGAGAATGTACTGAAGCTGATGAGCTGGATGAAAATGTTGACTTCTGCTTAGCAAGCAGGGCACAGCTGCATGAGAGAGGATTACCTAATGGTGCATATGGATATAAGGGACCCCATGGGGAGCAGTCATACCCATCCTGGTAGGCTTTACAAGCAGAAGGAAAAACCATCACTTCCTGTAAATGTCATGGTTTTGTGGTTAGATATTTCCAGTGTAACCAAGTGGGGTATGTATGATCCACATATCCACAGTGGCAGGGTAGGGAACAAAAGCTATGGGAGGGGAACTGATAGAGGTAATACCATGGTAGTGGTCAGTTGTCTTTAAACCAAAGTTGTTTCAGATTATTACAGTGACCTACATACAGTCCTGGTAGAGGGTAAATAAACTATTGATCAGGGGTTTTACATCAAGCATATATCTATGGTTACGTCTGCATTTGCTAAGAGCATTACTTGTGTAGCAGTGCATTCCAGTTTGGGTCTTAGGAGGGACACCTTATTAGCCATGGTTCACTTGGAATAGAAAATGAGTCATGGGAATAAACAGGTAGCCGTATGTGGCAGTATCCCAACAAATGATCTGAGAGAAAATGAGTTTGATGATACAGTACCTTGTGTACATTTAGTTATGTGCTTCCAGTAATGGAGACAAGCACATAGAGAAGGTAGCAGGGGAAACCCACTCAGTGTCTACACCTCCAGTAGAGGCTGGTGATGTACCCACTTTCAGAAAATGAGTTTGGTAGTAGTAGCAAGCCTGAATCTGAACCACTGCTGACAAAAGATACTGGACTTCCCTGGGTGGTGCCACTTCAGGGGAAGAGATGTTTCATAGAGTCAAAACAGTAAGCCTAAATCTGAGTAACTGTTGTAAAATGATATTAATTTTCCATGGAAGAGGAGCTCATGAGACTACAAGGAGCAGTTTATTAATAACTTTTATATTTTGTACTAACTGCCATATTAATGTCATAAACTTGCTTAAATTCTATGTTGAGCCTGTAATGTTCAGAGGTAGTTATAAGGCATGTGGTGAAAGAAACCATTGAAGAACTTATCCCAGTGTCCCAGTTTCCCCTGGTGAGGTGACTTGCTCAGTGTCACACAGTAGACAAGTGGTGGCTGAGGGAATCAAAACACTAGGGCAGATAAGGAAGGCATGTTATGAGGGATACAGCTCTCAGATCTCACTTTGTGAACCCTGAGAGCCTAGCCAAATATGCTTCTGATTCTCAAGGGCAGGAGGAGTCTGTATACTGAGACAAGCTGTTATTGTATTGAGAGCTGACTATTGAAGGGGGGAGCTAAAAGGAAAAGTAACTCAGCAGTTGGCAGTCCCAAGAGCCTGCTATTAGGTACTTCTGCTAATAGCCTATGATATCCCTTTTCAGGACATCTAGGCATAAAGTATACAAAAATGGGGCTCATGCAAAATTCTTGTTAGCCAGGTATTGGAGAAAGCATGAGAAGGTACCGTAGGAGGTGTGAGCAGTGGCAAGGCAGAACATAAAGCTAAGGCTTTGGTGCTTTTGTTATTGAAGAGCCAATTTAGAGGGTATTTGTAGATACTGTGGAACCTTCTAATATCCCAAGCATGACAAATAAAAGTTATAGCTTGCTGGTTGAAGACTATGCTGCTATCTACATGTGGTAGTGGATTTGTCCTCTTTTGATGCACAAGGAGGCAAATGTTAAGTTAGCAGTATTCAAAATGTTGTTTTCCCCAAAGAAATACTATTTGAGGAAGTGCTGTAGGATAGAACAGTTTAATAATTACTCCCTCCCGTCCACAAAGAAATGGTTTGGTGGAGATACTTGACCCTACTAAAGACCATACTGAGAGCTTTTATGGTCCACTTTAATGGTGATGGGACAAATACTTACCCAATCTATCCTCTGCACACAAAGAGATGCTCCAAAAATCCATTGGTTTTTCACCATTTGAAAGTTTTATGTTAGCAAGGTGAGTACAATAGTGAAAGAACACATAAGGAGTATCTTGTGGAGTATGCGTTTCAGGACTAAGCTTAGGGTAATCATGAGACTAGCACAGGAGTACTTTGCTCATGCACAGCAGCAGGTAAAGGATTGGTCTGACTGGATTACTAGAGCCTCAGAATATTCTATCTGACAAAAGGTAATGATGCTTATTCCTCTTCTACAGAATAAACTATAGGCAGGATGGAATAGACTTTTCACTTGTGAGGAAGGTAAGCAATGCTAATTATATGGTGTATTTGCCAGACAGGAGGCAAATTACAAACTATTCCATGTTAACATAATGAAATCCTACCATTGTAGAGAGATAGGGATGCTTAGTGTATATAGTAGCTTATAGGATGAATCTGAGGGAGATCCTGTGGTAGGCCTTCTCAAACAGGCTTACCCTGACATTTGAATGGATAAGATAGTGCTGTTGTAGCAGCTATCCCCTACCCAGATTCAGGGAATCCAAGTAGTACTACACAAATTTGGGAAAATGTTCACTGCTAAGCTAGAGTCGACCCAGCTGGTGGGCCACAACATAATCACAATGGACAACCAAAAGTGGAGGGCTAATTGTTAAGGAAAAAGATGTCAAGTGGAAATATCAAAATGATTTTACCCTGTTGCTAAAAATTCTTCCAAAGCAGAAAATTGGGTGATGTAAGTATAGGGATGCACTTTCAAACCAAACAGTGTTTATTAGTGACACAAGAAAATTCATATGTGGTCTAGCAATAAGATGGAATATCAACTGTTCTATAAGGCTTCTGCCTGTCATTTTCTGTAAAAAGGCAGCAAAAATATAAAATGTGGAAAAGATGTATGACATTTATAATTATTATTTCAGTTATGATGCAGCCACCCATACTAGAAAATCACTGTTTTCACACACAAACACACACACACACACACACACACACACACACACACACACACACACACACACACACACACACACACACACACACACACACACGCACACACGCACACACGCATTACTTCCTTTCAGAATTTGCTTTATCTTATTTGGGATACAACTTGACCATGCTCTACCCAGTTTAGTCATAAAAGAAAGCTTAATTTTATTTTAATTTGAAAACATATAACTTGTAGAAAATGCTGAGCCAGGACTACTGTACTTTCCCCTGTTTACTATGGATTTGATAGATTTTTAAATAAGCTTGGAAATAGAAAGAATGTTTACAGGACAGCAAGGGAAATAGAATGCAGCCTGCTTTTCTGAAGTCACTGAGCATAGACATTTGTATTTTGTCACTGTGTCACTTGCATCTGCAGAATGATCTTAGAAACTCAGTGGTAGTTAGATTATACCAATCTCCAGTTAGTGGTAGGAGTAGAAGCATTTAATTAAAAACTGTGATGTTTTATTATTCACTGTGCAAACATGTACTTGCCTGTATATTTGTTTTTTCTTTTCAGATGTGTTTCCTAATCTGTATTTAGTAAACTATTTTCATCAGTCAAACACAATAGCTTGTTTCTGGTAGTTTATTTATAAGTACATAAGGATATTTGTACAATACTGGTGAAATGTTTAACTATTGGCCTCCACTATTTAAAAAAGTCAATGTTCCAGCTATGAAACTACTATAAAATGGCTGGCTTATTTTAAGCATGGACAATCATGATGATGTCCTTGGTGTGCTAGATTGTCCCAGCTGTTGACAGGGTTACTATAAAAACATTTAGAAAGTTTGGGCACTCACTCAAAGCGTATCATAAGCTCCAAATAGGAAATATTGTGTGCGTATATGTATACATGACAAATTTGGCCAAGTCTCAGCTACTGTTGGTAAGTAAGATTACATTAGAAGATATTCATCTGAGAGCATGATGAGGGTAATTCTGCAAAATTATGATTATAACTCGGCTCTGGAGCTGTTCAGTGTGGAAGCCTTATTCAGTTGTAGCAGCTGATGGTCATAATCCAAGGCAGCTATGCATATTTGCCATAAATTCTTTAGGACAGTTACCTTTCACATATAACTTGGTCGATGGTGCAACTTGAAAAATCCTAGCTCCTGACTTTGACTAATGTATTGAAGTCATATCCCTAACATATCACTTGGTGGTCAGTGGTGCAAATTATGAGACTGTAACCCCTGGCCATCAAATATAAACTGGAGGCAACACGTAGGATTATAGGCCCCAGTTATCACATTAAATGGTGGTAGTAGTACAGATTATGAGACCACAGAAGTTGTCCATTAGAAACAGCATAAATGTTTTTTACATTTAACAGAATCATAATAAAAGTGTAGATTTAGCCCAACTTCAAGTAACTGTGTTCACTCACAGGCAAATTTTATTTAATTACTTTTATAATGATAAGTCACATACAGGCTTACTGTATCCCTGTCACTGGCAGGCATTTTTAACAGTAGCAGATAGTTATTACTATTACAAATGGCTTAAGAGTACCTGCACATTTGCATAAACCAAAATATGTTGTCCTTAAAACAGTCATGGAGATACATAAGCTCTTTCTAGCCAATGGAAACCATTCAGTAGACACATAAGAGTTTAACATGCTTATCATGTCCTTGCTGCTCTTCTTCAATTAATACTTTCTCAGTCATGAGATTCACACCCCTCACTATAATAGACTATTCAGTTTCTGAATCTCAGACTTGTGGGTAAGAGTTTTGAGAGGTGTCTACTTTCCTTTTTTAATCAGGACTTTCAGGGATGTTTAATTGACCTCACTCAACAGGATTTCACAAAAAAATTCTATGTTTACTAATTTAATTGAATGTTATCACCCAGTGACAATTGCCTAAGATATGGGTATGTCTGTAGTGGTAGTTTATTTGGATTTGTCCAATACTTTTGACAGTGTCCCCCATTCTACTATCATTGATGTCATGCTCAAACAAAGGTTAATCCATGCATTGTTTGATGGGTGGCTAACTGGCTTCTTGGTACACTGCAGAAAGTAAGGCTACATAACTTTACATCTAGCTGGCTTAAAGTGAACAAAGTTGTCCCAGGGGGATCAGTTCTAGGTCCAGTATTGTTCAACATGGTATTTTCATTTATTATTAAGATATCTAATGTTTGGGTGGCAAAGTATGTGGATGAGATTAAACTAGGTTGTGTTATTACATCGATGGAGGATATTTACCACTTCAGCGCTTACATTTGTTTGGTGGCTGAATGATTAGACCTAACTGGGCTAAAAGTTAATAAGAATAAATGCACTACTTTGTATTTTAGGAAACCAGTGGTTGAATACCAGATAAACGTAGGTCCGCACTAGTTACAGAGGTTGATAGAATATAAAGATTTAAATATTATTCTATGTAGTAATTTTAAGTTTAGGACTAATGTCTTAAAAGATAAAGTAAGGCATTAAGAGTTATTGTTCTTTTAAAGTTGATCTTAACATTTGTTTGACCCATCATTGAGTACAATGTGTTGTTTTGCTCCTACAAGAAAGGTGATCTTCTGGTTTTAGAAGGTATTCAATGAAAATTTACAATGTATAATATTACTTGTTGAGATAAATCATATCCATCCAGACTGGAAAGTCTAGGCCTCTTTTCAGTCAGTTACAGATATCTGAGGGGTAAACTTTGTTTATTCTACAGAGGGCTCTGGAGTGAAAAAATATCAGCCTCTACTAAATATTGAATTGTTGAATACAATCATATTAACCAGAGGTCCATACCTTTCTTACAGACTTGAATCAAGGACAGTCTTAAGAGCAAACTATTTAATGCAGTCATTGGTTTGAGTTTGGAACAGGGTTTCTTTGCATATTAGACCGTCTTCTTCTTTTTGGGTATTCAAAAAACAATTTGATACGTGGTTGGGTCCCAGGGTACATACATTTGTTGAGGAGTTTGTGTTCTTAATGGCCTTTGGCCTTTACACAGGAATTAATGAACAATTTCTGAAATAGCCTTCTCAGTCTACTACAGTGACCTTGTAAGTTTGATAATATCAATTTGGCCTACTTGTGTACCACTCAGAAAAAAGTACTTATTCAGGGATGTGTGATCATCAGAGACATGGAAGATGGGGCATGGCCAAAATGGTGACTGGCTAGCAGCATTATTTTTCTGCTCTGCTATCTGAAATATATTTCTGAATTTCTGACAGAAATTATAAACTTTAAGATATTATAAATGCATTTTTTCATGTGGGATTATCATTTTGACACCATTTTGAAGGATAGTATTTGGAAATAACATTACATATCAACTTTTTTCCTGCCATTGCTTCATGAAAACAAGTCATCTGAAAACTAAGTCATATGACATCATTAAAAAAAGAATTGCAGTCAGTTTTTACAAATATACAAAAACTTTCAATACAAATGGATAGAATGGCTAATAAGCTGGATAACTTTAAAGAGAAATGTACAAAACAAATGGAACAACTACATGAGATAATAAAACAACATAAAACTCAGATCTCAGGAATGGAAGATGCTTTAAATGATATGGAAGGAAGGAAGTCAGAAGGATAATTTAATATAGACTTTCTTCTAAAGCAAAATACTATGTTAAAACAAAAATGATAATTTAGAAAACAGATAAAGAAGAAATAAGATTCATATGTATGAGTCCTTTCTTATTTGCAGTGGTGATGGACAGGTTGACAGATGAGATCAGACAGGAGGCCCCGTGGACTATGATGTTTGCAATTGTGATCTGTAGTGAGAGTAGGAATCAGGTTGAGGAGACTCTGGAGAGGTGGAGATATGCTCTAGAGAGCAGAGGAATGAGGGTCAGCAGGGCTAAGACAGAATATATGTGTGTAAATGAGAAGGAGGGTAGAGGAATGGTGAGGATGCAGGGAGTAGAGTTGGTAAAGGTGGACGAGTTTAAGTACTTGGGATCAACAGTTCAGAGTAATGGTGAATGTGGAAGAGAGGTGAAGAAGAGAGTACAGGCAGGGTGGAATGGGTGGAGAAGAGTGTCAGGAGTGATTTGCGACAGACGGGTATCCGTAAGAGTGAAAGGGAAGGTCTACAAGAGTGTAGTGAGACCAGCTATGTTATATGGGTTGGAGACAGTGGCATTGACAAAAGGCAGGAGTCAGAGCTGGATGTGGCAGAGTTAAAGATGTTAAGATTTGCAATCGGTGTGACTAGGATGGATAGGATTAGGAATTGGTATATTAGAGGGTCAGCTCATGTTGGACAGTTTGGAGACAAAGCAAGAGAGACGAGATTGCGTTGGTTTGGACATGTGCTGAGGAGGGATGATGGGTATATTGGGAAAAAGATGCTAAGGATGGAGCTGCCAGGTAAGAGGAATAGAGGAAGGCCTAAGATAAGGTTTATGGACGTGGTGAGAGAGGACATGCAGGCGGTTGGTGTGACAGAGCAAGATGCAGAGGATAGGAAGAAATGGAAAGAGATGATCCGCTGTGGCGACCCCTAATGGGAAAAGCCGAAAGAAAATGATGATGAAATGATGATATATATATCTGTATATATATATATATATATATATATATATATATATATATATATATATAGATGTGTATATATATATATATATGTATATATGTATATGTGTATATATATATATATATATATATATATATATATATATATATATGTATATGTGTATATATATATATATATATATATATATATATATATATATATATATACACACATACATACATACATATATATATGTGTGTGTGTGTGTGTGTATATATATATATATATATATATATATGTGTGTGTGTGTGTGTGTGTGTGTGTGTGTGTGTGTGTGTGTGTGTGTGTGTGTGTGTGTGTGTGTATGTATATATATATATATATATATATATATATATATATATGGGATCACTACTAAATCCCAAATACTTGCAATACAAAGCACTGACATTTTTTTTTTCTGAGCTGTTAATAACTTACCTTTTTTATGCACACTAATACACATGGATGGATATTTGCTAGATATTGTTAGACAAATGCATTTTTATATTTATAATGTTCTAGTTTGATTGTTTATGGTTAGATAGCTATGCGTTTTTTTTCTTCTTCTTCTTCCTTTTTTTTTTTTTTTATTTTATTTTATTTTAGTTCTTGTCACAGACCTGATGAAGGCTTTATTGCATTAGCACTTTTTGGTAAAAATATTTTTATGTGTATCTTTTTACATATATGTTATGCTTTTCTTAATACCTAATCTTGGAATCATCATCTTCTTCCGGCTGTTCCTGTTAGGTGTCGCCACAGCAGATCATCTGTTTCCATTTCTTCCTGTCCTCTGCATCTTGCTCTGCCACATCAACCACCTGCATGTCATCTCTCACGACATCCATAAACCTTATCTTAGGCATTCCTCTTTTCCTGTTACCTGGTAGCTTCATCCTTAGCATCTTTTTTCCCAATATACTCAGCATCCCTCCTCAGCATATGTCCAAATCAACATAATCTTGCCTCTCTGGCTTTTTCTCCATACCTTCTAACCTGGACTGACCCTCTAATATACTTATTCCTAATCCTGTCCACCCTCGTCACACCCAGTGCATATCTTAACATCAATACCTAATCTTGGAATGTGGGTTGCAAATAGGTAGTGTTTTTCTTAACTAGGATTTAGTTTGATCTTATCAGTAGTAGTGCGTGTGGTGGGTACTTGCTGTTATAAAATGAATTTTCACTGCCCTGTTGTATTGTTTGCCATGAAAAGGCTGGTTTAATATTAAACAATACATTTATTTTCCACACCTACATCTAAGTATATAAAAGCTAATATATTTTAACATTGTTAAAATATTTTGATTTTTTTTTTGTTAAGGAGGATCGCTTGTCTGTGATGTATAAAGATTTGTTGCTTTGGAACAATACCTGGGTTTTATTATTTTTGGAAATTGTTGTGACTGAGCTCATCAACAAAGTTTTAAGACCACTAGTTTTTCTGTTTTTTTTATTTTTATTTTTTATTTAATTTTTTAGTATGGTAAACTTTTTAATTCTTGGCTTCCAAAAAATTTAAACTTACCTGAATCTATGTCTATTGGCATCAAGAGAACTCATAAATCCCTGGTTGTTCCTTTGTCAAAGAAAAATTCTCATTCAAAGTCCATAATTGTTCAGTTTTTTTCTAGTCAGGACAAAGAACTGATATTAAAAATTGTATGGATTAATTCACTGATTGAAATAAATGACAGCATAATAAGATTTGACAATGACTATTCTACATCAGTAATGTAAAGAGAAGGAAATTTCTAAAGAAAAAACAGATTAAAGTACATTTGTTGCTTCCTGCCAGACTTACAATATTTCTTCTAGATGATATCAAAATAATTGAAAGTCTAGAAACAGCTATGACTTTCTTAAAGACAAATACAATCCTTGACTAAACAGAAGAAATGGATTGGAATAATAGTTCTCTGAAGAGACGTGCAGAAAAAAAACGGATGGGAAGTAAATATGAAGAAGAGGAAACTAAAGGACAAATTATGTTTTATTTATTCCAAAATATCATTTCATATTACATAAATATAACAAGTTAGTTGTTGCTTTCATCCTAGACAGATATTGTCTTATTCAAATAAAATGTGAAGAGAAAGAGAAACATGGATACACATGTGTAAAGGTAACTGTGTTTTTGGTTATTCATATAAACTTACAAAATCCATCAATATAAAAGTTATTTATAGAAAACTAAGAATACTTTAGGTTATCATTTAACATATATCACTTGTACTTTAAAAATGTTTCTTAAATAACAGCATTCTCATTACTGAGAAATGACTACTGCATTTGGTGATTATATATTAGTTATTTATATGCTTGATTAATTTGTCCTACTAAATAAGTAATAACAAATTATTTAGGTTAAAATATAATTAATGAACAAAATTTAAACATTAAATTAGCTAAAAAATCTTCTCATACCTTTTCAGGTTTTATAGTAAATATGCTGTTATGTTATGTTTGCTTGAAACTGTGTTGATTGCAGAGATCTCCTTTTCTCATCTTTTTTTTTTTTTTTTTGAATAATTTTATATTCTATATAAAGTTAAAGTGACTTATCTAAGACTTAAGGTTAATTTAGAATGATTGTTATTTATTATATTATAAACAATTGTTATATTGTGAGATTGAGTGTTTTGGAAAGTACTGGTATGTTCTTTGTCATGTATGATATACAAGCATTTTGATAGACTGGGGAAGCTCATAGCTGTTTTAAATATTCAGTGTTGTGATTGTGAATACTTCTCAATGGGTTCCATTTTTTTATTTGGATGTTATGTTTTTTTTTTTATTTTTTTCTAGGGTATGGATTGGGACATAAAAGTTTGGTGGTGAATAAGGCAAGTGAACAGACCTGTTTTTTTAATGTGGATTTAGGTTTTGAGACTGAAGCTTTGTGGCTTTGTTGGCTGATTGCAGCAAGATGTTTGTGGTGAGAATCTTGCTCTTTAGAGCTCATGCAGCATCCAACAGTTATTTTATTCTTTGGTCTTTAATTTTTTACTTACCTTTCCCACTATGGTCATGCAGCTGGTGTTTGGTGTGACTGTTGGGAAGGTGAGGTGAGATAGAAAGTGAAAGACAAAGGATGTTTTAATAATGTTGCATGGGGACGGTCATATGTTCATTTAAAATGTGATCACTTATATAAGTGCACTCATAAAAGAAAAGAAAATTAATACATTCTAATAATTACTATTATTGAGACAAAAAAGTTGGTGGTGAATGTGGCAAGTGAGCAGACCTGTTTTTTTAATATGGATTTAGGTTTTTAGATCGAAGATTTGTGGCTATGCTGGCTGATGAGGCAAGATGTTTGTGGTGAGAATCTTGCTCTTTAGAGCTTGTGCAGTGTTCAACAATTATTTTCTTCTTTGGTCTCCTTTATTTATTTATTTATTTTATTTTATTTTTTTACTTACCTTTTTTGCCATGATCGCATGGGTTGTGTTTCATGTGACTGTTGGGGAGGGGAAGGGAAGGAGAGTGGAGATAGAAAGTGAAAGAGGAAACACATTTTAATGATGTTACATGGGAAAGGTCATAGGTTAATTTAAGATACGATTGCTTATATAAGCACACTCATAAAAAAAAAATGAATAGATTCTAATTATTACTAAACAATACTACAATTAGATGATATAATTTATTTAAACTTAAAATATATAAAACAGGTTTCTGTTATAAGATGATTAATTCTTGGAGAACACAGCTTTTCACACAGTGTTAAGCAATAGGAAGTAAGTTTATTCCCTTTTTAATATAAGAAAACTTTAAAAAGAAATTTAAGACAAGTAGATTTATTAGATAATATATAGAGATTGTTAAATATTATTAAATTGTGAAATTAATGTATTGAATGATTAGTTATTTAATTTAAATGTGAGGAAGTTTTAAAAGAAACAATACATTCTCTACTCATCTAAATAACTGAACATCTGCTTGGTTGTCTCATTGTTCTCTTATATTGATAGTTAATTATTTGGGACTTTATTAAGCATATACATAAGGCAACATATTTTTGTAATTTAAAGTGATATATACACTATGCATTATTTGATGTATTATGGTTACATGTATACTATAATGTATGATTTAAGAATGAATATTTACAGAATGAATGCACAACTATTTAATTAAATGAATGTTTACAGTTTATATGATATTGTGTATTATATTTTAATTTAGAAAATGGATGGTTTATATTTGTATTTTATTTTGATTATACTAACACATAATCAATAATGCAGAGTCTTAAGAAATGTAATCAGATATGTGGTAACTCTGCTCTGTTAATTAGTGTCACTAGTTGATTCTAGGATGACTCAGTCTTTTGAGAAATACTTTCTGACATATAATTGCTAAAGTAATTAACATAACCTAATGATATATTTTATGATAACATATTAATCAACCTTTTGTATAATTTAAACTTTCATATAGTAACAGAGGAAAGTTTGTTTTTGATTAGGAAGATTAGAGGATATGTTTGGATAGGGAGACTATTCAAGCCATGATAATTAAACTCCATGGAGGGTGAAAGATATAAATGAAGTTTTTTGTTTAGTATTTTATAATATAATTTTTTATTTGGTGGCTACTAGTATTAATAGAACAGGTTCAGCTTACAGCTTTGAAAGCTTTATTTCTATATTTATAGATAAAGTATTCAAGATTTATAGAAGTGGTATATTAGTCATAAACAAATGAGAAGGTATACCTTCAGTAGAATATGACATCTGTAAAGAGTATCTCCATTAATGTTTATGGCTTGAACAATGGTTGTAAGAGGGGTAGCTTAAATACTTAAGGATGTTTGATGCTCGAGTTATATTTTTAGAAGAAACACATTTAATACAAGAGGATGTTGATAGGCTTAATACAATTACTACTCTTTACGTACTAGTCCAGTTACAAACAGAAGAGAAGAGGTATAGTAATACTATGCCAATACCTAAAATCTTAAGTACATATAATGATAAAAGGGGAATTTTTTTTGTCTAGTTACTTTAGAAATGAAAGGGAAAATATATACTTCAATTAATGTTTGTTGGATTCCTGGAATAGGAGGAAAAGTCATTAAGCATTAATTTGAAGAGATATTTCAGTTTAAAAAGGGAGTATGGTTCTTGCAGGTGACTTTAACTGCATATTGAGTGATAAAGATACCAATTCCTTTAATAAGCATAGAAAATATGCATCAGCTAGTTTTTTAATAAATTTTACAGATATGTTTAATATCAAAGACATAAATGAGTTTTCGAAATCAAATTCATTATTTTTTACACATTTTTATATGGACATGGTACATAGTCTTGAATAGACAGAGTGTACATTTCAAAGGATTTAACAACAAGATTAGCTAAAGTTAAAGTAGTTTCTTGTCCATTATCAGATCATAATACAATTACACTTGAAGTCATGATAAATGCTAAGAATAATATTTCTATTAGTAGAATACAAAGATTTATAACTAATGTAAATAATTTAAGGATTTTTTTAAATAAAGAAATTCTGACTTTTATAAATATAAATAGTGTAGAGGGTATGTCAGAGATATTTGTATGGGATTCTTTAAAAACATATATATATATATATATATATATATATA
The DNA here is from genome assembly GCF_019279795.1 of Protopterus annectens. NCBI lineage: Eukaryota > Metazoa > Chordata > Ceratodontiformes > Protopteridae > Protopterus > Protopterus annectens. Next base: position 322,496,540 of record NC_056726.1, on the reverse strand, counting down.
TATATATATATATATATGGTAAAATTGGTTTACCTTCATGTGTGTGTTTTGCATACCGGCGAACAGCAGATGTTCGAAAGGATGTTTGCAAAGTTTGCAAACATTGAATGCAAAATGCTTTGAATGTGCAATGAGCGAATGCACAGTGACATTCGCTCATTGCAGATTCTGCATTTTGGGGTGGATTGCACTATAGTGGGGATCGGAAAATGGACCCTTTCCCCACTGTAGTGCGATCTCGGAGTTAGTACAGTGGGGATCGGAAAATGGACCCTTTCCCCACTGTAGTGCAATCTCGGAGTTAGTATATTAAAGTGGGGGGTGTGGGGGCACAGCTCTCCACATGGGGGGTTCAGGGGGGCTTGCCCCCTACATTCCACTTCATTACATTTCATATTCGACATTTGTTCGAAAATCAGCGAATCTGCTTTTCAATTTGCTGATTTTTTGAACATTGGAAACTGTCATGGTTTTGTTTTTCGTGGTTACGATTCGCTCATATGAGCAATTGCACGAGTGAGTTTCGCCTATGTAAAGATAAACTGGTAAAATTATATGCTGGTATATAAATAAGAAAAACAATTGGATACGGAATTAATTGACTTACAAAAAAGTAGATATGTTTAAATTAGATATACAAAAGGTAATAAAAGCTTAATAGATGAACTTGATAAGTATAAAATATTTAGAAATTTTACAACATAAAACCATAATAAATCTAGAAAAGATTAAAATGATTTCTTATTCCTTAATTCGTAAGAGACAATGTACAATCAATAAGTCTAATCATATTAAAGAGGTTTATATTATAAGTAGAAAAAGCAGGTTACAGAATTAGAAGATATATTAGAGGCATATAGATTTCACTTTAGTAAAATTAGTCAATATATCCCAGCAACAGAACCACAAGACATAATTAAATCCTTTATAAAAAAAAAATATTAAAAATAAACTATCGAAAGATCAGATAAAATTAATTGACAAACCTATTTTAATGGCTGAACTTAAATTCCAAATTAATAAACTAAAACTTAATAAAGCTCCTAGAAAAGATGGTATTTTACCAGAACTATATACATTAATTTGTAAAGAAGCTTGGTAGTACTCTTGAAAGTATATTCATTTGTTAAAGGAGTATCAAATGATGTTCTTCGTGTTTCAGTGTTGCAGTTATCACACTTGGGTTATCCTGCCAAGGGTAGCCCTCAGTCAGCCTGAATACCAGAGGCATAGTATTTCTGCTTCGGTTGCTGTCACTTCAGTACTGACATCAGGTCATCAGTGGTATAAAAGCAGGCAGCCGACACCATTACATCAGTCTTTCTTGCCAAGGAGCCCGAAGCAGAAGCAATTCACATGAGTGCCGGTCAGCCGTTACCTGAGTTTTCATTTCCGAAATTGAAGTTGAAGTCTTCTAAATCTAAGTATCCCATTGAGGATCCTTTTTTCTTGCTCTAACCGATGTCAGAAAAAGTTAACAATTGTCTCACCTGTGGAAAGCAAATACTACACCAAGATTTCCATTCTTAGGTGCTGCGGTAGTGTTGTCACCTCACAGTAAGACGCTGTCCGGTTCGATTCTCAGCTAGAGCGTCTTCTGCGTGGAGACATGCGCGAATGGGCGTACCTTCGTTGAAGGTTGTGCGTCAGGGCTGGTAACTCGGCACATAAAAATCAACTACCAATCATTAGCAGACCGGAGTTCCGCTGTGGCGACCCCTAACCGGGAAAAGCCGAAAGACACAACAACTGCATCACCTGTTTAGGCCCAGACCACAACGTACCTCACTGGCATTTTTGTGCTTTGTTCAATGCCCAAGCTATTCATTGTCGGATCCTTTTTGTAGCTAAATACTTTTGTTCTCTATCTCCATATTCCGAAATGGCTTCGGTAAGCCATCCAACTACCGATCTTCTGAAAAAATGTAAGGATAAAGACAGCGACAGACCGCACAGGTCAAAAGCTGCCGACTATGCTTCCGTTAAGCTAGTCGCCAGTTCGCCGGTACTCAGTGAGGTGCTTTCGCAGCCCCTGATTCCCGCTTTGATGGATTCACAGGCCTCTATTGAAAACCGTTCGGAGTCCAGTATGCCACGAGACTCTTCTTCGACTATGAAACCTGCGGATGTCTCTACCTTGGATGGGTACAGAGCCGCTGTGCAGGTACTGGCTTCTGAGGAAGTTCTTTGCACTACCGATATTCAACACAAACCGACGACTTCTTTCACATTTTCAGTTCTTTCTAAATCTACCAAATTTCTAAGGCCAAGTGTATGAGCTACACCTAAAAAAATGACAACCCTAACTCAAGCGCCTGCTTCCTTGCCACAATCACAGATGCTTAAAATGGCGGAAGACCTTATCATGCTGATTCGGGGAAGTCAGCTTTCCCCTGCTAAAAGAAAGAGTCTTGTCTCCAGCAGCTTTATCTGACCAGGAGTCCAATGACTCTGAGGTTTCTGATTATGAAGACATGCCCTTATCTGCTTATGAGGATTCAGATGCAGAGGAATCCATTCCTTCTGTCTCAACTCCAGAGGATTTTTCTTTTGGTGAATCCCTACATACTTTGAGAGAGCATTTCCTTTGGGAATGCCAGGATTATCCTCAGTCCAAAAAGAGACTCAGGGAATTTTTAGATTTACCACAGCACAGACCCTTAGCTATCCCTCCTGTTCTGGATGTTGTGAATGATGTCTTTATGGAATCCATTCTAACTCCTGATACTTTACCCCCTGCTCCCAGGAAACCTGACTGGTACTACAGAGTCCCTGACTCACACAAATTTCTTTTCAAAAATCTTACTACTGACCCAGAGGTCATCTCCCAAGGACCTAAAGGAATAAAAGCAACTACAGCTAAGAATCCCACCCCTCTGACAGGGATTCCAGAGCTTTAGACAGATGGGGTAAAAAAAGCAGACACCTCTGCATCTCTTGCCATTAGAGCATTAAACTGTCAGTTCCACATGCTGAAATACCAGCAACATACTATGGAACTTATTAAGAAAAAAATATCTACCTTCCATGACTGTGCAGAAAATAAAGAATCACAGGAGCTTATACATTCTGCAAGCCAAGTCAGCAAGCATACCCTGCAATGTGGGTTTGATGCCCTAGAAGCATCTTGCAGGGCAGCAGTCACAGGTTCTGTACTTTGAAGGCATGCCTGGCTTAAGGAGCAGACCTTGCCAGACCATGTCAAATCAAAAATATTGGATGCACCTCTGACAATCTGTTTAGCACCAAAGCAGAAGAGGTTTTAAAAAAGATGGAAGTGCAGCCTCCAAGATTTAGTAGGTATTGCCCCTCAAAACACTGGTCCTTTCTAGCCCCCTCAAGGCCACCTCAAACTAGACTTAGGAGAAAAAGACCCCCCAGACTACAGTCTCAGGGTATGCAGAGATCTAAGCAATGGAGTACCTCCACTTCTAAAACAGGGAGTACTAAGCCACCCCCTTATGGAAAGAATTCACAATGACTTCTCAACTCTGCCCAATTGCTCGTGCCCCTAGGAGGAAAACTTGCCCACCATGCAAAAAACTGAACCTGCATCACCAATGATCAATGGGTCCTCAACATAGTATCCCAGGGGTTCAAATTTTATTTCCACACGCTGCCAACTCCAAAAGGGTTCCCAGACCTTCATCCAAACCAGTGGGCAGAGGCACAAAAACAAGTTCAGTCCCTGATCTCCATAAGGGCAATTCAGTCTGTTCCTGCAGAACAGATAGGCCAAGGTTTTTATTCCAGACTATTTCTGGTACACAGAAAAGAGGGCACCTGGTGCCTAATCCTAGATCTATCCATTCTAAACACCTTCCTGGTGGTACCAAAATTCAAAATGCTCACCCTACAGCAGCTTCTCCCTATGCTGTCCAAAGATGTCTGGTTAGCCACCCTAGACCTAAGGGAGGCCTATCTGCACATCCCAATCAGGGACTCCTGCAGGAAATATCTATGTTTCCGGGCAGGATCTGTGCATTATCAGTTCTCTGCACTTCCTTTTGGCTTATCAACTGATCCCAGAGTTTTCACAAAATGCCTGGCTCCAGCCATTGCCTATTGCAGACGGAAAAATATTAAAATTTACCCCTACTTGGACAATTGCCTGATTCAGGCAGACAGTCAGGAAAAGCTGTTGCAGCACCTGACATTTGTAAAGGACCTTCTAACCTCCCTGGGGTACACTATCAACGAAAAGAAATTCAAACTAGTCCCCAGTCAAAAAATTGTATTCCTGGGAGCAAGCTTGGACACAGCATCCCAGATGGCATTCCTTACTCCAGAAAAACAAGCCTATCTGACAGACTACTTCTATCAAATGGCCACCAGAACCCAGCTATTCGCAAGGAAAATCCTGCAAGCTCTAAGGTTCGTGGCCTCCTGCATTCTACTAATTCCATATGCCAGACTGCATATGAAGAAACTTCAGTGGTACTTAAAAACTCTTTTGTGACAAAATTCTCAGGACCTGGAAACTATCATACCTGTGATGCCTTGCCTACGGAAAGAGTTCCTTTGGTGGGCAGTAGTATGCAACCACAACAAGGGGCTTCCCTTTTCACAACCACATGCTGCCCAGACCCTAACCACAGATGCATCAGACTATGCCTGGGGTGCACATCTGGATGGTAGGTGCATGCAGGGCCACTGGAGCCCAAATCAAATTCATTTGCACATCAACCAAAAAGAGATGCTAGCTGTTCCGCATGCTCTGACAGCTTTCAGATCCCTATTCTCTCCAGGGTCTGTACTAATCAAAACCGACAACACCACAGTGCTGTGGTATATCAACAAGCAGGGGAAACCCACTCTGAATGCTAGCCATGACCCTTTGGAACATGGCCTCAGCCATGCATATTCACATGCAAGCTCAATTCCTGCCAGGCAACCAAAATTCTCTGGCAGACAACTTAAGCAGAAATCTCCTAGACCCACATGAGTCGCAATTATACCACAACATCTTCATTCTTGTGAACCAGAAATGGGGTACCCCAAAGGTGGACCTATTTGCCTCCCCCTACAACCACCAGCTCAGCAAATTCTGCACCAGGGATCCTCACAGCAAGCCCTAGAAAGTGGATGCCCTATCCTTCCACTGGGCAAACCTGTCAATCTATGCATTTCCCCCTCTACCTCTTCTTACAAGAGTCTGACTCAAGATAAGGAAGGAAAGACCTAGGACAATCCTGATTGCCCTAGACTGGCAACACCAACACTGGTACCCACTGCTGTGCAGTCTGTCACCATTGCCAACATGGTACCTCCCCCAGATCCCAACTTTCCTGACTCAGCAGGAGGGACAGTTCTTGCATTTGCAATTGCAGACCCTGAACCTTGTAGCTTGACTTATTCATTGACTTCTCCTCCAGTGGCCAGCCTAAGCAAGCAGGTACTGGATGTCCTACGTGAAGCCAGATGATCCAGTACTAGAAAATCCTATGCTGACAAGTGGAAAAGGTATTGTTCCTGGATTCAGACTAAAGGAGCGGACCTAGTACAGCCCTCCTTACCTGCCATCCTGGATTACCTAGCAGACCTTCTCCACAGGAGCCTTCTCTTCCATTAAGACCCATGCCTCTGCCATCTCTGCTCATTGCAGTACTGAGCCACCTCTTTTCTCACACCCTCTCATCAAGCAGTTCCTGAGAGGGGCTAACAACTTGAGGCCACCAAGAAGAGCCCCTACCCCTGCTTGGGACATTAATTTTGTGTTGGAAAAGCTCATGCTACCCCCCCCCCCACCCTTTGAGCCTGTAACATTAGCAGACTTAAAATTCCTCTCTTGGAAAACAGCCTTGGTTCTGGTCATCACTTCAGCTAGAAGAGTGTCTGAGCTACAAGCACTTATGGCTGTGAAACCCTTCATCATTTTCATGCTGACAGGGTCTCCCTCGGGACTAACCCGACTTTCATGCCTAAAGTGGTGTCCAGTGTGGCTCTCAACCAAACTATCCATTTGCCCACCTTTTTCCCTAAGCCTCAAAATAAGGGGGAAAGAATCCTGCACTCTTTAGATGTGCACAGACAGCTCAGATTCTACTTTGATAGGACTAAGCTCTTTAGGAAATCTGACCAATTACTTGTCAGCTTTGCACCAGGGGCAGAGGGCAAGGCCATATCAAAACAAACCATCTCCAAGCGGATAGCACACTGTATCCATTTCTGTTACAAGCACCATGGGAAACCACCCCCTCAGGGGGTTAGAACACATTCCACTAGGGCGACTTCAACCTTTACAGCCTTTCTCAGAGCAGTCCCTACCAGGGACATTCTGGAAGCTGCATCTTGGAGTTCTGTTCATACCTTCACCAAGCATTACCACCTGCCTATCTTTTCCAAATCCAGGGTGGGTTTTGCAACTGCAGTCCTGCAGGGCATACTAGCCAGCCCCATCTCTTCTTGACTGCCTCCACCCATTCTTCAGCTTTGGGAATCAATTCAAGTGTGATGACTGTAACAGTGAAACACGAAGAACATAGTACAGTTGTGCACACTTACCATACATGTAGATGTTCGAGTGTATTCACTGTTGCAGTCCTGGTTTCCCACCCTCCAGCCCCCTTGTCTCTCTCTCTCTCTCTCTCTCTCCCCACTCCTTACAGGGTTATTGGTATTTACTTTCTACTGGTGGTGTTTTTCCACCATAACTTGGCTCACTATTTGGGGGCTCTTGACATCTGGGGCAAGAAAAGCTGATGTAATGGTGTTGGCTGCCTGTTTTTATATCACTGACGACCTGACATCAGTACTGAAGCGGCAGCAACTGATGCACAAATACTACACCTCTAGTATTCGGGCTGACTGAGGGCTACCCCTGGCAGGATAACCCAAGTGTGATGACTGCAACAGTGAATACACTCCAACATCTACATTTATGGTAAGTGTACACAACTGTACTTTCCTCCATCTTGGAAATATACTCTAATTTCTCCTATTTTAAAAGCTGATACAGATGCAACAAAATATTCTTCTTATAGACCAATTTCACTACTAAACATCGACTATAAAATATTCATTTATACATACATACAGGTCTACTTTATTCCCGCGAAAACCAAATTGCTCGAATACAACTCGTGCAAACCATAACGAGCGAAATGCAAATATGTCCAGTGCACTAAACTGCAAAATTCAAAATCTCGATCTCTCATAGTTGGCCAACTCCACCGCTTATAACATACTACCTACCAAAACACAGTAAAAAACAACACATACACACACTAACCAAAACCCTACTTCTAACCCTAAAGTAAAGCACCAAAACTCTACTTCTAACCCTACACTAAACCCTACATACACAGCTATCTATGCACTGTCCTTAACCCCTCCCTAACCCTAATGTCCATAACTATCACATACTTACCTTATGGAGCTATTCCCCAGACGGGCCAACTATGCTAATTCGATATTACCACTTTTGCGGTTTAGTGCATTCGATGTACTTGCGTTTTGCTCGTTATGTGTTGCGTGAATTGTATTCGAGCAATTCAGCTTTTGCAGGAATAAAGTAGACCACATACATACAAATATTTCAAGCACAGGCATTAATGCCCTTCTAGCTTGCCAATATACCAGAACACTTGTTCCCATAATAAGCATTCCGGCTGTTCTTAAAAATATCTAAACTAGTACTTGCTTTAATGTAATTTGGTAGCCTATTCCATGCATCAGCTACTCTGTCAGAGAACCAATTAGCACACTTTTCATTCCTATAGAATCTTCTACATAGCTTGTCTGATGAGTCTCTAGTACTTTTGATAACCCCAAACATTCCCAGAGGTTGTTGTCTCTAAATGCTCCATATACTTGAATAAGATTTCCACTTAGATATCTATAAGAGACACTGTACAAGTTCAGATATTTTAGTTTTTCATAATAACTTAAATTTTCACATCCATGAATGCCCTTGGTAAATTTCCACTGTACTCTTTCCAGTTTACTCATGCTTGTTTTCTTATAGGGTTTCCATATTGTTATTCCATACTCAAGTGTGGGTCTAACATAACTAACAATATATGCAAACAGCATTAAACAATTTCTTCCCATGTTGATAAATGAAGATCAAACTGGCTTCATAATGAATAGGAATTCTTATAATAATATAAAAAGAATAATTACAATAACTGATTATGTTAATACTAAAAACTGAAACTTAACTTTGGTAAGATTAGATATTAATAGTGCATTTAATTTGGTTCATTGGCACTGTTTAAATAGTTGATTTGTTACTTGATATGAAAATTTATCATCAGATTTATATATTGCTTTCTATTTCTTATGTTATATATTCTTATTTGTTTTTTAAATCTAATAAAAAGAAATAGTAAAAAAAGAGAGATGGAAGATTTTTTTTTAAATAAATAACTAGCAGTGGATATCTACATTATGACAGCATATAAAAGATAACTTATTAGGTCATCTTAATTTGCAGCTTTGAATATTGATTTTGTACAATAAATAAGATTCATTAATAGTGTTTGACCCTGTGTTACAATGGGTATTATTTCTGAATTAATGGATACAATTGAATCTAAGCATGATATAAAACATAAGTTCTTGATATAGACTACCTGCAATGCTGAAAATGTCAGACGACAGATCAGTGCATTTCTATGGTTGTCACATGTAATACAGATTCAAGGGCAATGAAAGATGTAATAAAAAGAAACCATAAAATACTAGCACGACACATTGGAGAAGGCAAAGTAGTTTGAATATTATTTATTTATTTATTTATTTATTGCATTTGTTAACCGGGAAAGTCCATTGGGCCAGAAATGAGCCCATTTTCAGTAGAGGCCTAGGAAGAAAAACTCCACAAAGATACATACAAAGCTCCACAGTAGACATACAGAGAGAATAAAACAAACATCATACAGTACAGATACATTGCATGAGACTGGTAAATAGAAGCCATGGTGCAAGAAAAATACAATCATTTATGTATATATTAACATGTCATATTGAGGTACTCAAATTAATTAGTCTAGAATCTATTTTATTTACAAAAAAATGTAAAATTAAGTCTTTAATTCAATACAGACCATATTGGGGAGCACCACATTTATACTCCTTAAAAAGCTATGGCACCTTCCACATCACATTATTTATTTTTACACAGCAGTATTTCCCATTGAAGTGGCTACCTGGACTATTTCCCTAGATAACATGATCTCCAGTTTTGGGAATCATTTAAATAGATAGGACATGCATCGGGCAGTTATCAAAAATGTGTCAGTTTCTATAAATACAATACATTTTTCTGTTTCAGATAAGTGGTGTGCATACTACTTAGACTTTTTTATTTAGGCTCCCCCCTTGCCATAGTCTATACTTCTTCTCTTTCTTAAAGTTGTTACATTAAAATAAATCAGTCCATAGAAAAAGCTGACCATTCCAACTTACTCCATTCAAATTTGATTTTATGTGCCAAGCTGTAAACATCTAAAGGCAATAGGGCAGCGACCAGGGGCAACATATAGTAGCTGATTGTTTTCTTTTCTTTTGCTGCCTGATCCCCTCGTGTTTCAACCCATATCATTTGCCCTCACTACACTTGGGCTTACTCCACTCTCTACCCTACCCCCAATTCCCAGCTAGCCCCACTCCCCTTTAATTTATACCCCATAGCCTCACCTTCTACCTAAACTAACCTAACCTATCAAATTCTACCACTTCCTTTTCTCTCACTTCCTCCCATAGATAGCAATCAACAACAGTCACCATGGCTCCCTCATTCACATACATTCCTATCGCAAACCCATGCTACTGTTAGCCCTATTATCGCAATTCTCCTCATTTAACTCCAGAATAATTTTCACCAAACACTCAGCTGAACCACCTCTCTATACACCCTATTAGAAACCTACTCAGAAATACACCCAGTTGTATCACATAACACTGCTACTCTGCTCCAAATTCATATTCTCCCCACAAATTATTCAACTCCCTATTCAAGTTATACCCTCTGCCTTCTACACCACTTCATTAACTCTAAACACCCTAACCAAACTCAAACCCTTTCATCAATTTTCTTGTCATTATTCCAATGTGGTGGCATCCATTCCAACCCAGGTCCTACTCCCACCTCTCCCCTATTGAAAACAACCCCAGTAATTGCTTCAAATCATTATATATAACCACACTAAACCTTCAAAGCATCTGAAATAAAACAACCAACCTGCATGCCTGGTTAGCTCATAATAAAACAGATATCCTTGCCACTTCCGAGACCTGGTTAAAACCAAGTATAACTAACTCAAAATTCCGCCCACCAACTACTACTGTGCAATAAGAGTAAACAGAACAAAAAAAGAGGAAGCGGCTTTGCCAGCCTATTCCCTAAAACTTTTAATATATTCCCATTTACTGGTCACATCACACAATTCTCTAATGCAGAAATCCTGGTCCCCTTCCTAAAAATAAACAACTCTAAAAATCTCTGTATCATTGTTCTTTATATTAACCTGGTAGCAACATACCAATTCTGGAAGAAATCCTATCTTGGGCCTACCACACCTTAAAAAAATGAAACTATAATACTTTGCAATGTGAACATTAACTGGTCAAATATTAGATCATAAGTTCCATCATCTTAATATTAACCTGTTTAGCTTCACCCACCTTATCTCCACCCCCACTAGGTATAATAACAGAACTAATAAAGAAGCTATCTTAGACTGGATCCTACTCTGCAACCCCACAAAAATCACATCAGCTGATACCCTCCCAACTACATTAAGCGATCACCATTCTGCCTTTGTTACTTGAGCTACTCCTCAATTCACAAAAAAACACATAATTTTAAACATGTTAAAAACCTATCTAACTTCAACCTACATAAATTCAACCACATCCTAAAAAGCATAAACTGGAATAACCTAAAAACTCTCCCCCTAGGGGATGCTCTGCAATATTTTAACACTACCTTCCTAAAAATATTAGACACCCTTGCATCTTCCAGAATAAAAAGGTGGTTAAAGGGTAATCATGTTACATGGTTAACCAAATCTGCTAAGGAGCTGATGTTAACTAGGGATAACCTGGAAGCTATGGCATAAACATAAAAGCAATTCAGATCTATTAAGGGTCATGCAACTTTGCCACCAGGTAAACAAATGTGTATCCAAAGACAAGAAAGAATACTACCTAAAGCTTCAACAGAACCGCAAACATAACCCCCAAACAATTTTGGTCCTCCATTTGTACCCTCCTAATCCCAGGCACAAAAAGTAACCCTTACCCCCAGCCTGACAAAACACTAGACCAAATATCAAGTCTCTTTAACTCCTACTTCATAGACACTATAGCAAATATTACTACCAACTTCTCACAAGATCTCCTTACAACAAACATTCCAGGCCAAAGTACTCTCTCAACTTACATAGCCCCAGTCTCCACTCCCTACTGCAAGCATTCTAGTTCAAATCACTCTCTCTCTAAACACACACAGCTGCTCCAAACTTAGTTATAACCAATTCCTTGCTTAGATTCACACTCAGTACTGTCCCAACCACAGCCACAAAAAGACTACTTCTAAAACTAAAACCCTGCTCCAACACAGCTGATGGTTTACCTACAGACTACATAAAAATTGCTGCAGAAGCTATTGCTTACCCCATTAGCATACTCATTAATAAAGCCATCCAAGAATTCTATGTTCCCAGCCTCTGGAAAAAAAGCATACATTCTACCTCTACACAAAGGAGGTACCTCAACTGAAATTTCCAACTTCTGTGCCATAGCTATTCTATCCTCCATCTCCAAACTCCTAGAAAAATGTGAACACATGCAACTTCTATTTCTCCTTCTTAGCAATCAAATCCTTTCCCAAACACAACATGGTTCAGACCAGGCCACAGTACTTTAACTGCCCTAATATCCTTTATGGACTTAGTCAATAAAGCCTGTGACTCCGGCAAGATTGTCTCTACTATATTTCAGGAGTTATCTAAGCCCATTAAAACTAGCTCTCACGCAGTCCTTCTTTCCCAGCTTTCTAACATCAGACTATTTACTCCATGTCTCAACTGGTTCAGAAGCTACCTATCTGACAGATAACATGCTGTAAAATGGCAACACTCCATTTCCTTGTATATCCTCAACCCCACTGGTGTCCCTCAAGGTGCCATATTAGGACCTCTACTGTTTAATATTTTTATCAACAACCTACACTCCTCATTTCATTAAGGGTCTCTTGTACAATACACAGAAGACTCCACTATTATCTGCTCTGCTGAAAACTCAACAGAGCTACAACATATCAGTCAATCTGCATTTTCTGCCATAGAGACATGGCTCCATAAAAACACATGTCCCTAAACCCAATAAAACCAAATTCATAATATTCACCCCAAAGAAAAAAAAACTCCCATCAACAAATCTCAATTTAACCTACTCTCCCTGAACCACACAAAAATTGAATTAGTTACCTATACCAAAATGCCAGGAGTCATCATTGATGAAAACTTAAAATCTGACCAACACCCATACAAAATATCAGAAAGACTCACAAAAAAACTAGGCCTTCTTTACAGACATAAACATTTCCTTTTTCTCCCTCCAAAACAAGTACTGACTTCCACCTATCTACTTATTTCTCTTATCTATGGTATCCAATTTTAACCAACCTCCAACCCTCACTCAAAACTAAATTAGAAATATGCTATAACAAAATAACTAAATTCACAACAAACATCCACCTGTCCACCCACCACTGCACACCACTAAAAGCACTGAACTGGCTTGAATTTCCCCACTACCTCACCTATCTCCAGCTAACTACCACACACAAAATACTTACAAAATCTCAGGAATGCCCTGCCGTAAATTTCTTATTTCCCTCTATAATCCCAATAGGTCCCTAAGATCAGAAAACCAACACCTCCTGCAAATTCTTAAACCCAAACTACCTGCTGGTCAACTACTGTACTCCTGGGAAATAGCTAAAATTTAGAACAGCCTTTCTCTAGCCATTCACAACACCCAAAGCACTGTTTCCTTCAAAACAGCTTTGTGTAATCACCTCCACTCCACCTGGATCTGTAATTGTACTCATCTTCCCTCCTTCCATAACCTAATTCTTCAGCACCCTCCTATTATTCCCATAATGTCCTACCTCAACAAAAATTCTTCCATCTGTTTATTTAAAGTATACTACCTTACTACACACTCACTTTCTTTACTCTTTACTATTAACATTTTCTCCCCAGTCCTCTATCACTAATCCTTTCCTACTCTCACTCTTACACCCTTACTTTAATACCATCAGTTTCTTTCCCTGTTCCTTCTTAGATCTTCTCTACTTTCAAACTCTTATACCTTATAACTCCTAGAATTTGGCTGATATTACTCTCTTAATGTATTTGAAGCTTAAAACCTCTGTTATATTATGTTTGCTAAGCATTTCATAGAATGTTTACCCATGCTACTATGCTGACTGTATTTTAACTAATTTGTACTTAGTTTATCCTGTGCATTTATATATATTCTAAATGTGCTACTGTGCAATAAGGTTACCCCTTGTGCTTTGTATATTCTAAATGTGTTTCTTGTGCAGCTTTGCTTCCTGGGCCTCCACTGAAAATGGGCTCTTTTTGGCCCAGTGGATTATCCTGGTAAACAAATGCCAATAAATAAATAAATACATTTTATTTTGCTTTTGTCTACTGGGTTAATCCATCTGGGTTTACTGAAAACCCTCTTTTCACCAGGTGCCTGGGGAGAAAAGTGCCAACATATTACAAACATTTTTGAACAGATATCCAGTAACAGAGATGAACAGAAATGCCAACAGTGTTGTAATATTTCAATTTGTGTTAGTTCATTCCTGTGATTAACTGGGCTTACATACTATGAGGGCAATTTACACATAACTTGATGCAAGTAGTTAAATTCAAGAGTACACAAAATGTAGCTGCTTTTATTTAGGGAGGATTGTATGAAGGCCAGCAACATAAATCTGTGAGCGTAATTATGCAATAAATCACAGACAAA